>NW_023339652.1:19078526-19082016 GCF_004916995.1 Morone saxatilis
CTGAGTGAATGTGAGTGTGAAAGGGTGAATGTGGCACGTAGTGTAAAAGCGCTTTCAGTGCTCGGAAGACTAGAAAGGCGCTATACAAGTACAGGTCCATTTACCATAACAATAAGACAAGATAAAATCTGAACAACACCCAATTCTGGTGTTGTTCTATTCTAATATCCAATTTCAGCCTTACTTCCATCAGATTAGAGAAAGTAAAATTGCATTTCATTGTGCCTTTCCAAGTAAATGCACTCACCGTCACATCATGGTTTACACTAGTTGTGACACACTGCAGCCTGGAAGTTGCACATCCTCTGTCATCTTTATACATGTTATGTTTAAGGAGCTGTTTCAGGCTTTCTTCTTCTTGAAAGCTAAAAAATCTTCCTGCAAAAAATCTGTTATTCTGGCCTTTTTAAATCAACTAAATACTTGTCAGTGTGCATTCTTTTAGAAGTTAGGCCCCAAACAAAATCTACCAAAATGTATAAGACTTATATTAACTTGTGTATAAGCAGTAAAGTAATCAAGTTTCCTGATTTTTTTTTTTCTTCTCTCAATTGTGTTGTAACTCTCCAATTTAAAATCGATTAAATGCGTGCCTTCTTACTATGAAGATACAACACCAAAACATATATTGTGCATAACTGAGTGAAACAGAAAACAAATAATGCTATTATTTTACCATGGTTTGTTACACAGAACCATCTGGGAAGACATTGTTGGAAACTGTTGATAAAAGGGCAGGCACTTGGTAGGTGATTGGATGAACCATCACAGGCAAACTTCAACCAATCAGATCAATCATATAACAATCAAAATCTCACCTAAGCCCGTCGGGAGAAGAGAGAAGGAATGTATTTGATTGAGAAAGGCCTTCAGTGCCGTTCTTTGCTCTTCTCTCTGATAGAACTGATGGTGTTTTCGAGATGGTGCTCACTTCTCACACACGTCGTCACACACCTAGCTAACACCTAACTGCCGCGCAAGGTTAGCGATCTCCTTAACAACTGAGCAAACTCCATCTGCTGATGAAGAATGTGAGATTCCTTTAAAAAAAAAAAAACTCTAGCTAATAAAAAGCTAGTGTTTGGATCATAGTGAGCATACAGATGGGACAGCAGAGAAGTGGATTAGGCTGGAGGAGGGATCTGAGAATTTTCTTTGTCTGTTTTGGTAGTTTTGTCACCACTGGTAACCATAGGTATGTTTTGTGTCAATTGCCAACCAGACTGCTTGCATTCTCCACAAAGGAGCAAGCTACAAACCTTTCAGAGCTACCTTTCAAGATGATAGGTGGCAAGTGTTTGATATTCACAACGTAGGTTTGCAATGAAGTGCTCCTTTCAATCTATATCATCAGCTCTTCTTCTGTGGCCGTGAAGTACAAATTGTGGTACGTCTTTGGTAGTAGTCCAGTTTGAATGGTACATTCTTTTGCTGCTGATAAATTGTTTGAGCAAACATATTTTTTGACAGCACAAGCCTGCCTTGGATGTTCCCAAATGACTTTACTGAAAGTGATCCAATCCTTGGTATGTACTAGTAACACTTAATGCAACAAGACTTTGATTGAAAATCTGCTGTTTTTAGCCTCCTTAATGAAATCCCCCTCAGGTCTACTTCTCACCTACACCTCAGCCTTCTTAATTTGTGCTCACTGATAATTATTTCCTGACTGTTAAATAGGCTCTGATAAGTGGGAAGCAAATCCCTCCCTGCTGTCTTGCTCCCATCCACAACCCGCTCTGCTGATTACCTCCATCACCAAGGTAACGCTGAAGGGGGGGTACACTCTGCCATGCTACAAATTTTTAAGCGCTGCAACACTGTGATAAATTCCAATGTTGTAAAGCAAATTTTTATGTATGGGTAACTTATTGGTAATTTCCATCTCTTTGTCCTCTGAAGAATGAGCTGAATAAATTCCCCCAGCAAAGACACCAGGGCACATCTGTGCCAGAGCACAGCTTATCCCCTGGAAAATATCCATGTAATATCCAATGACCTGTGTTATCTATGTGTCTGTGGTTTCAAGTGTGGCGTATCAGACAGCCCTCTGAGCATATTATGACACAAGTCAGAAAAGACCACCCTCTTTCTTCTTCTCTCTCTCTCACAAACACACATCTAAACAAGCAAAGGGATACGGGGCTCAGCTGTTCGATCAGTGTCTCTGGCAGGCTTTGTATTCGGGCTGAGGCTTCAAGCGGATTGCTTTTGAATTGAATGTGGCTCCTGTCCAATTCCCCGATCCTCTGTGCCTCAGCCCGCCACCTGCCTGATAATACTCTCTGTCTCTCTCTCTCTGGGAAGAAGAGCAAACAATCGTAGCTCTAGACAAATAGCACATCTGAAATGGTTTGATATCAGTCCCCACACCCTACACCTCTCCTCTCATAATCAGCAGCTGATTTCCCTGTACCTTTTGTCTTCCTAATTTATCAAATGGCTGTCAGAAAGAATGTTAATGCTCACGAAAATCAAGATCAGGGCTGTCATCAAAAGAGAGTTAGGATGATGGTATGAGATTGAAGAAATTAAGCTTGCTGCTTTTCATGTCATATCAAAAGACAGGAGAACAGGATAATGGAAGACCTCAAGTTTTTAACTCAAACGCCCACAGTCACAGGCAGCAGCGCCCGACAATTTCTGTAACTTCTGAAACCAACAATATGACAAACACAATCGCTTGATGGAGCAATTATCCAGGTGTGTGGAGAAGTGGGCAGGATTTTAACTTTTTTTTTTTTCAAACTCTTCTCCATACAGGTATTTCCATCATTTTTGTATGTACAAACAAGTGCCACACTATAAATAGCCTCAAGGATAGACTGCCCGAAAGCGTGCACCTTTATCAACATTTGGACAGTTATTAGGTCTTACCCTGCCTCCGAGTGTGGCCGAGTGTGTATATTTGCTTTTACTTACGCGTTTTTGTGTACATCATGTATCCTTTGTTCCTCAGAGTGTTTGCTGTTTGCGCCTACAGAAATGATGGCTACTTATGAAACAATAGGCAATTAGGCTTATTGGTGGTGACACTGAAGTAAGGTTAGCAGCAAATAGAAATTGTGGAAAGTTTTGAAGAGGAACTAATTGCTTTTCTGCAGTTACCATCTATGATTGTGTCACTGTTGTTTCAAAATTGTACAATTGTGATACTCAACTATATACTCGAATGTTTAAGTGCAAAGTTGTCATGTTCTCAAGGACTGTATTCCGGCATAAGCCAGGGATGATTCGGCCCTGAGTTGCCCTCTAGTGTATGTACTCTTATTCCTCCAGGTACACACAAAGGATGTGAAAAATGCTGCTTGTGTCGCAGCTGCTTGTCTATCCATACATGCTCTTAAACTCAAGTATGTAGGTGGCTTAAAGCTGCAACTATTATTACTACTACTATTTTAAAACATTAACCACACAAGCTTCATTTTTAAAACCTAACCAGGGCTCCAGACTAACTTTTTGCATTGGTTGCACTGGTGCGCCTAACTTT
>NW_023339652.1:19082116-19090430 GCF_004916995.1 Morone saxatilis
GAAAAATTATTAGTCGCACTCTTGATCGCGCTCTGGAGCCCTGCTAACCTGAAGTTGCATATTTATTATTGCCAACTTGACTGCGGATCACTGCACGTCCTGAAATGATGCGAGAGCGGCACCTACAGCATCACATGATGAGTGGAGGGCCACTGACCAAGCGGCAGTATTTGATGAGTTGGGAGTTGTTGTCTGTTGGCCTGACTCCTTCCCCTAAAGATTTTGGTATGAATGCCGAATGTTGGGTCTAGTTACAAAGCCTTGCTGTGACAACAACTTCATCTCAAGTCAACTTAATGGTCAACAAAAAAATCTTAACATAAATCAGCATTAAACTGAATGTAATTCATGTATGTTAGCCACCATAAGAAGGAGAAAAAAAGAATGATCCACAACCTTGCCATGGTTTCCATTCTACTGCTGGATTCTGATAATGTGTTCCAACTTCAAATGATGTTTAATTCCACACCAACAGGGACCCAGCTCTGTTAACGTTGGCGCATCTAGTTTTTAACTGTACAGAGCATTTTAGAAGTTGGCCTGTCACATTCTGCAGGTCGTTTTTTTTATTTTACGTTTAAGTAATTTCATGTAAGGGTAGCATAAAATTATGTCCATCAAAGCATTCTTGATGTCGCCACTTGTAGTCATTGGAATTGAAACCAGCATCCGCTAAGACCTAATTCAATAAGCAGAATCGCAGTCAAAGCTGGAGAAATTCAAACCAGTCCCAAATATCAGCACATCTCTATGTTAACATGTATTAATAATAATAATAATAATAATAATAATAATAATAATAATAATACAAAATTTTATTTAAAAACGCGTTTCTAAATACTCAAAGACATAGACATACAAGAACATAATTTCTCGGTTGGTAACACCGGGTGGTTGAAAGCCAGGTCTGATTGTTGTGAAAAATGCTAACAGCTTTCTTGGCCAAACAAAACAACCAGTCAAATAGTCATGCACAAAGAAAATTTGAGTGTAATTGTTTTTCCTCATTCAGTAGCTTTTAATTATGTTTCTGAAATCTTCAGCACTCCTTTCACTGGTTCTGCTTCTCACCAGTCTGTTGTCTGCTGTCTGTCTTCTCTCCTCATATCTTAACTGTGTCTCCCTGTTCCAGCCTGCTCATCTCTCTGCCTGGCCCTGCTTTTTTCTCCCTTCCTGACTGAATCCACTTCCCACACAAGTCAGGACTGCGGAGTCACTGCCTCAAAACGTTTTTGAGACACTTCATCCTCATGCTTTCTTTAAAAAAAAAATTTCTAAAGCACTCAGTCATACACTAGTAGTGTTAACTAAAAGTTTAGTGGAAATGACAGAATGAGCAGCAGAGACAATGGCAGCAATTTGACTGTCGCTGCTGCTAGAATCATCATGGTAGAGCTCAAGTGTTTGCTCAAGGCGCTCGTGATTTGTTGGACAAAATCACACATATTGACAGTGTCAGATCAATTTCAATTTCATATCAGCCCAAAACAGGATTCAGTTGCAAGGCAAGTCAATATTTCTTCCTCTAATGCACGCTCAGGCTTTCCATAACAGGTGGGTGGACAAACAAAGCAGAGGCAAAAGCAGAATGGAAATGTTTAACACAGTTAGAAGTGCTATGTGCTTCTTTGAAACAAGTGTTGCTGACAAATCTGTCAAGCTGACTAGTCCCTCTGTCATCTTTTCTGTCATCGGGATGCAAATGAAATAACAGGAATATTATAATTTAATCAGAAAAGAGACGTGTTGATGAAGTTTCAGACTGACTGGACCATTGTTTCGAAAATGATTAGAAAACCCTTTCTTTGTCTTTCTTTTCTTTTGTCTTTTATGTTTAATAATAGTCCCAATCCTTGGTTCAGACTATAGTTTAAAGCTTCAAGTTATTTAAACCCAGCTCATTTTATTTTTCAACTCCTCTGTTTTAGATGTATTTCTTGGGTCTTGTTTTGTATTTGATTTGATTTTAATCTTTTGATAAACAGTGTTATTAATTGATGTATTTAGTTGACTCCTCAAATCTTTTATTTCTTTTTGTTGGTTTTGGGGCTCCATACTTCAGGTTTTTGAGTTGAATGAAACAATGGCTGAGTTACTTGAAGTTGTCTTCCAACTTTAAGGGTGTTCACATCCATAATGTTCATATAACAGTAATAAATAACAAACTTTATTAATACAGCATTTTTGAAAACAAAGTTAAGAAGTGCTATACATGGTTAAGATCGGGATTCAAACCATTTCAGGAGGCAAATGAAATCAGACAATTAAAATAATACAGAAGTGAGGGGGAATAAAAGACTTTGCAAAGTAAAGATAAATACTAACAATAAAATAGTACAGGAACCATAACATTTTTTATACCTCATTCTACAGCACGCACAGAGCCCCCAAAAAATAAGAAATAAAGTACACAGTGGTGTGCCATTCTGTATGTAAAAGTGGAAAGTAGCAGTATAATTTAAAAAACATTCCAATACAAGACCACTACTTACCACGCTTTAAAAATGACCTTTTACACCACTATGACACAAAACCATACCCAATATTAAGCTTCACAAACATACTCTAGTTTTCTTTGTTGTCAATCTGTAAATTCATCTTGAGTTTCACTATGGGTTATATAAAGCTTTGGTAGGTGTGGGAAATCAGTAAAGATGACAAAAATCTTGTTATGAAATCCATTTAAATATCCCCAAACTGTTTTTTGTTTGTTTGAAAACATGTTTTAATGTTGGTAAACATGAATCAAAAGGAAGAGGCAGGAAAATGTTATAATTTGTGGTTTCTTTTCTTTTTTTGTGTGTGTTTGCTTGGACATGCTCCAGACTATCTGTCACAAGGTGTGGATCTGAGCGGCATTGAGGTGATTGAGAACGACTTGCTGCTGATCAGCAGAGCCAGGCTGGAGGTGGAGAACCAGGCCAAGAGACTGTTGGAGCAGGGCATGGAGATCCAGGTAGGTACACACAAAACACACAGACAAAAAACACTACTACTTGCTATCCTGGGCCTGTTGTACATCTTATTATACAGATTATATTCAGGAATTAGTAATATATAAGTAAAGTATCCAAATGAAATCCTATTTACTTCACCTGTATGCTGATCTACTTATTTTTTGTTTGCTGTAGATGCAACACTTTCTCCATGTTTACCTGTTGTCTTGATAAATTCACAATAGTAGAAGTGGTGCAGTCTTTTGTTTGTTTTTTTAAATTTGGTCCTAAGCTACTGTCAGTTTAACACTTCCTGCACATATGTTTCACATTAAAAGCCCTGCTGGCCTTCATTTCTTTGGTGAATTATTATGAATAATTATTAATATACTATTATTTGAGAGTCTGCCATTATTTGAATACCAACTTTTATTAGAGGATTTATTATAGTATTCTATAACATGAAAAACATGTTAACATGTAAAAATATAATTAGAGAAAAAAAAAGCATGCCAGGTTCATGGGTGGTGCAGGAGCAAAAATTATTGCCTTCCACTACAAAGACATTATTAGTCAGGACTTAAAACAAGCATGTGTCTCTCAAATAGACTTTTCACTTCATAAATTAACTGATACATTTGAACATATGTTGCACATACATTCATATTCTCTGCAACATGAACATTTTTTTCATAAAATGAAGTAATTCTAGCAGACACCTCTTCAATATATGTGACTTACTTTGAAGACGTTGAATATTAATAAGAGTGAGCTCCATGTACATGCAGCAGCCAAGCAAATCTCACAAGTGGCTATGTCATTCCACCCAGCTGCTATTTCTGTTGGCTGGGTGTTAACATTGCATATAGACTCCTTCAAGGGAGTAAATGGTTCAGAGAAATTACAGCGTCTCTGATCTTGGTGCATTTACTCTTGCATTAATCAACAGATATAATAGTGTTTTGTCCAGTGTTTAGTTGAGATGTTGCCCTTTGTGTCTTTTAATCTTGTTAGTTAGTAAAAGAAAATTTGATTAGATTTTGAAAAAAAATTTGTTAAAGCAACAATTTTTTTTTTTTTTTTTTACAAAGCTTTTGTAAATACTGGCAGCTGTACACATGCATTTGTTATTATTACATTTAGGGATGTCCCCATCAAGGTTTTTCAGCCCCCTGATCCGATCTGAGTCATTTAATATTGAGTATCTGCCGATACCAAGTCCCAATCTGATACTTCTTGTCTCTACATATTTTGCATGGATTACATTAATTAATTACTCTTATTGGACTTGTGTTACTGCCCCGTCCTCTGGAAAGAGACAGCTGTGAAACTCCATCGGCTGCGACTTCTCTCTATCACACACAGAGCAGAGTGGAGGAAAGAAACAGAGAAAGTTGATGATGGCTGCACCATCCATGAATGCTTTGTGAGTAAAAACAGCTCAGATCGGATCAATGAAGCTCAACATAGACGATACTAATCAGTAAAAAAAATGTCTTGAAAATGCTGATACCAATCATTGAGATTGGATCAGTACATCTCTAGTTACATACAAAACTTCTTCTTTCTGGTGGTCCAGTCCCTGGTAGCCAATTTGCAAATGCTACAATGCTGAAGCCATGTCCCGCCCTACTCTGCCTCTGATTGGCTAGTACTCTTTGCCTTTGTTAGTTTAGGCATGAGGAGTAAGATTGGTTAGGGTGAGAATATCAGAGTAGGGGTAGAGTAGTACGGGTCATGCCTTTGCCATTGTAGGATTCGTACATTTGCATCCTTGCAGCACAGCAAACTGAGCTAACTAGCTAACGTTAGAGTTAGCACTAGTTTTTTTTACTGTCCATCAGGAAACTCTGTAAATCACCAAGAGTTGAGGTGGAGCATCTGGAGGACGTGAGACGAAGAACCAGAATATATGATCCCAAAATCAGTGATGTAGCTGGTGGTGTGTGACTACCGCTGTAAAACGCTACGCACTTCTTGTACGAGATTGTACCCGGCAACCCAAGTTCCATAGTGCAAAAACAGGCGATCTGAGTGCCAAGTGGGAATGACAGGGACCATTCTCCCTGTTACAAGTCAGTGTAGCATCAACATGATTGATGAGGAAGCTGTTATTTTAAGGTAAAATACTTGCATAATGTTGCTTTAATCTGTTGGTTCTAACGTAAACAGAAGGACAACAGTAGAAGAGAGATGAGTCCTTTGTATATGTGTCATTGTGCAAAACACATGTGAGAGGGGTAGCACATGTGAGCTCTGCTAACCTTCATCTGCCCCAAAAAGCCTGGTTCTCAAGGGTACAGTGTCCCATTAAAGAAAGTGTGTTGGTGCATGTGTGTGACAGTCTGTTCAGTGTCCATGGTGACATCTTCTGTCCAGAAGAGCGTTGCAGTGGTGTTTCAGTTTTTGTGCTCACGGTGTAGCCATGTTCTGCTTTGTTCTTCCTCGACATGGAGTGATAAAAAGATTGATCAGGCTAGTGGTAGTGTGCCACACTCTCTCTCTCTCTCTCTCTCTCTCTATGACCAGGAGCACATGTCACTACCTGCGGGGTCTTAACGTCACAGGACATGTCACATTTTGTATTTACACCTCTCATCATGCTGTCGAACAGCTCTCATTTCAGTTTCATGTATATGCACTGGTTTATGTGTGCATGTTTCACATTAAAAGCCTACCTAAAGGGAGGAAAAATGCTCAATGTGAAACACCAGTGCTGTGTTCAGTGTTAGCTTCCGTCAAAGTACAAGCAAGTGGAATTAGTGAATGAAAACAGTATCTCTGTTAGACTGTTGTAGTGATGGAATCCATCCAAGCTAACCCTGATGACATTATCAGGGTTATGTTTTTATACTCAAGAAAGCTCCCCTAAAGACAGAATAAATGGCCGTTTAGATGTTGCATCTGACAACGTGTAGCCTAGAAGCAATGAAGACTTTTATGCAGTCCCTTTTAGCCATCCGTCCCCAAATCTTTTCAAATTCATCCAGTCTGTCCTTAAGAATGTTAGTTTTTCTCCAGGTCGAGGGTGTCTGTCAGTGTTGTAATCCAAGAGTTAAAGGTTGGTGCATCTATCTTTTTCCAGAACAAGAGAATAAGTTTCTTTGCACAGAGGAGACCATAGGACAGGTGATAATATTGCGCACTGTAGGTTTTTATTGTTTTCTCATGCCCCTAGTATAACCAAGAGTGGATCTGGTATTATATTGACTATAGACTAAACTGTATCAAACAGTGCCTGCCATTAGGGGAACAGGTGTTAACATATTTCAATACTCTATCCCAAATGTCCTCTCCTATTTCTTTGCATACATTTCTATGTAGTTGAAGAAGTCTTTCTTTGATGGCCCACATTTCTCCTGAAGCTGCTGAAACAATGCAAATGTACCCCAGATAAATCCCCCACATTATATAACCCTTACTCCTTCCAATGATCAAAGGTAGGAGTAAATTATGGATTTCCCGAAATCTCAATGTAAAAGATAGTGCCATGAGCTTAAAATGTTTTGCTGTTTGTCTCCAAATCTAAACAGTACTGTGAATAATCGGGTTATAGTTATAGCTTGATTTGAAGAGAGTAGGGTAAACAGTCCTCTCGCTCCATATCTAGCCAATTGGCAAGCACAATTGTCTTATCCAGCCAACAGGAGACACATAAAATGTACCAACACCGATACCCCACCAATGCTACATAGTACTCCTCATGATGGGTAACTGAACTTCATGTGTAAAATCAGTGCAGCGTCCCTTTAACAGCAGATTAAAATATGAGCGGAACAGAACAGGGAGGCTATTTTTTAAACTAAAATCTAAGTAATTATACCAAACCAATTGAACCAGGTATAACTATGAATGAAGACCTATCTTTACTGTGTTTTGGCCCGTTTTAGTTAAAGGCCTCATTGTCTACAGTTGAGGTAAACAAACTCAAACTTACAGTTCTTGGACTTTATTACGAGTGCAACTAATGATTATTCAGCATTCACAAAGAGAGCACACAGACCATGTCTCCTTTATGGGACCACATCCCTGAGGAGATGAGACAGAAATGGAAGCAGTCTGTGAAGGGTCAGTAAAGGATTATGAAAGATTCTGACAGATAAAACGAAAACTAAATATAATTTTGGAATGTGTTTTTTGTTGTAAAAATTGTTATATTGCCTCATGTGATTCCTTTTTTGTGACATTTTAAAAGTGTAAAAATGGTCAATCACCACGTATAGGGCTGTACAGGATACCAAAACACAATGATTCTTATTTTCAGGTGATTATACATGAATAAAAACATACCTATGAATAATATATTACATTTCTGCCTATAGATCCTCCTAAATGTTACACACTGGACAATTTGTGGATTTGTGTTTGTGTGTGTGTGTGTGTGTGTGCGCGTGTGTGTGTGTGTGAAGGCAAAGAGAGGTTAAACAGGTGTGTCAGAAGCTGGTGGCAGAGTGTGAAGATATTCTGACTTTAAAGTTCTCTCCAAACTCTTAGCCACTGGTTTTCACTCCTACGTCTAGACAATAAGCTGTTTTTCCAAATGTAGAAACATGAACTCTCTCTTTCTTTCTTTGACAGAATTACACAAACACACACACACCCCTCTCTCCCCTATGTATTCCACCCTCAGTAGAGGTATTTTTATCCTGACTACTGCTGGAGTAGCCTTGGCTAACAAGTTCTGTCACTTCGTTATGTGTGTGTGGACATATGGGGCTCTAGAGACATACAGACACACACACACACATACTGTATACACGCATAGCAGCAGCTTCTTATATCATCCCTAGAAGTTGTTTATTGTGAATGTTATGTAAGCAGTTGGACATGCTGCCTGGGCTGTGTGGGAGCTTGTTTCACCTCAGCACTCTGATTGTGCCAGCAGAGACCCTGTAGCCCATCTGTTGAGTAGGAGCTCAACTGACCCACGTAGAAAAACTACTTCTCTCCTCTCCACTACAAGATTTAAAAAAATTAAAATTAAAATTAAATCAATTGAACTCCAGTGCCTAAAAGTTGCCCCAATCAGTAACTCTGGAGTATTCAGATGACATGACCCGCTGCCTCTCCAAACTTCCTTTAAATGAGCAGCTGTACAAAGTGACTATTGGGAATCTAAATTGACTGTTAAAATTCAAGTTTTTTTTTTTGTATAGTTTAACAGGACTATGACGTTTTCCAAACACCACCGTGTTTTTCCAGTTTATATATCACACACAGACTTTAAAAGTCTTCAGAAGCATTACATCTGACAAAAAGATCTAAAAACACTGAAGTATAATTACAAGCATTTCATAGGTGTCAAAGGTTTTTATTGACAATTACATTAAGATTTTGTCCTCTGCTGTTCGCCATGGCATGCTGTCAATTAACTTCTG
>NW_023339652.1:19090530-19099795 GCF_004916995.1 Morone saxatilis
GCGAGAGATATAAACTTTACTTCATTTTAAGAGGAGCACCCGACCTTGTGGCGATGACCTGAAAATTGTGCACAACGCCTAAGGAAAGACAAGGGAACTATGGACAAAACTTGGTGTACAATCGGACCATACCAATGTGGAGAAATGGTACCACTCCTTTTTGACGTAAAATCTACAGGAAGTGCTAATTTTAATAGCGTGGTAATTTTATTGAAATAGAAAATTCTTCGAATATACTTTTTGCCAGGGACGTCCCCAGATGTACGTGGAAAAACTTTGTCGAATCGGACAACAGCTTAATAGGAGGAACACGACAAAAGTTTTTGGACAGTTTTGCGCTCTAACGAGAAAAGATTCTAAGGCGCAAGGTGGGCGGGGCTTATATGGCGGAAGATTCAGGCTCCCATTCACCAAACGCGGTGGGATATAAGGTTTTGTTTGAACATTGCCGACAAACTGTGGGAAGAAGTTATTAGGCGTAAAACGCACGTTTTTGCCTAAATGATAGGTAGCGCCACCTAGTGTGCTGACCTGACAGCGACTCACAGAATTAAATATGGACAAAATTTTTCGCCACGACTGACCACTTTGCCAAATAAAATTGAGTTTTCGTATATGTTCAGGGGGGCAAAAAAGCAATCAAAGTTGGAAATAATAATAATAGGTAAGAAACGAAGCAATTTCAATAGGGACCTCCAGCGGTCACTGGCTCGGTCCCTAAAAATAAATATAAATGAGAAGAAAATGTTATTGAGGACGATAACCAATCACAGCTAATCTCTTTGTGTGGTAGGGAGGTTAGATGCACACAGCTGGATAGAACTGATCTACCAATGCACTTGCTGCAAAAACTGTACAGAAATGTCAACGCTTGGGAGAAAGAAGAACGGGCCAATGGATACATTTCACATTTGACGATCAAGGAAACCAAGACCTGTGGCATTTTAGTTAAAATAGTATGAATAAAACTAAAACTAATCTGCTATCATGATAGCACTGATCTACCATACTGACAATTTCAACTCACTGGAAATTAAGAAAATGATTGAAACTGTGTTAAACTGCAACTATTGACAACCAAAAATCTAAATTTCTTCAACTATTTTCCACCACTGTGTAGTCCCAGGCTGTGTTAAAAAAAATATTCAACCACTGCCTACTTCCCATGTAACAGAAGTGACCCTTTTGAGACTGCATTGCGGTATTGTTAGAAGAAAGCAATTTACATGCCATGGACACTATTTTTTTTCTTCAATTGTGGGAATTTTTAAGGATACTGATACAGACCATAATATTTACACTCAGAATTCACACGCTCAAATGAAAAGGCATATGTTATATTACACTACATAGGGAGTGATTTCAGACACAGAATGTGAGCAACTCCTACTTAGGGTTGGGTCTGTACAGACACCTCTAGACGTTAAGTTACAATGAAGATCGGACAACCCAGTCCACGATGCTCAGTTATAGGGACTGACGCTGGATGTGTTCCCATTCAATAGTTCCAATATTTCCAGCTTGGCCAGAACGCAGGTGACCAAAAGCTTGTGATTGAGAGAACCTTTACAAGATCACAAGCTTGTTCACTCAGTAGCTCCAAAAAAATTTTTTCCACCCTGGTTCACACCAAACAAAATAGCCCGTAGGTGTGATCACACCCTGAAGTGGCTGATTGTGTTGCTGTCTTTGTGTCTGCTCACTTGTAGTCCTGTTTGCCGTGTGTGAAGAGGTCCTGACTGTCTGCCTCAGTGGGCGTGATGTCCAGAGATGCGTCCATCCCTCCACCGCTTGTTAGCGCCCCCTGCAGGCTGGCGCTGTACTGCTGCAGGCGGCGCCATAGCTCATTGTACAGTCGCAACAGCTTTGGATACTCTCCTTCAAACGCCTGCTTCAGGAAGGACGAGGCTAAAAAGAAAAAAAAAACACAGGCAGAGGCAGTGAGGAAACGGATCATTCTGAGGAAAGTGTGGGCAAAGCCAAAAATAAAAACTCATTCCTGCAGCACTCTATAATGGTCAGGGACTTAAAAAAAAAAGGCTGCCTTGACTCCAGTCTCTATTAGTGAGGTAACCCTAACGTGCATACTATACTTTCTTTAGTATAGGGCCTATACTAATTTTTTTAATTGTTGCAGCCTTGTTGGTTTTGTCAGTCTTTCCTTTTATGCAGACTGTTGGCTCAGCTTCTTCTGCTTAATTATTATAAATCAAATTTTTTTTTTTTTTAAAATGGTATCAAGAAAACGGTACAGTATGGGCGCACTGGGAGGGGAGAAACATGGCTGGAAATAAGTGAGAAGTGGACAGAACATTTCCTCCCAGAAGATCCGACAGTACATTCTACAGTGATGGAGATAGAGAAAGGTGAGAAAGACAAAAGGGAAGACGTTTGCTTTAGCTTTTTTGGTTATACCACACGCTTCTTATTGTATATAATAACTTTCTAACCTACATGGGAATATCCCCATTCAATGACATGTAACCTATCCTATAATAGGTGGGGATATAATAAAGACTAGAAGAATAAAGGCAAGTGAAGCTAAAGGAGGTTGGCATGAAAAAGACTGACAGACAGACAGACATAAAGGGAATACTGATATCATTATATCCACATCCAGCAGCATGGCAAGATGGAGGAGCTAGAAAGAGGAAAAAGGTAACAAGTGGAGCTTTGATACAAGGCGATGACGAGTCAGAGAGCAGGAAGCAAACCTTCATAGTCACTCGGCAAGTGGTCATTATACATAAAAACACCTCCCTTACATCCGTGGGCTACAGAAAAAAGCCAGCTAGAAGTAATTCCTCCTTCTTTCAGGAAAAATGTCATTCTCATTGTGTATTCTCATGTATAAAATTAGGACAGAGGCTATTCTGTCTTTCTTACAAACAACAAATACCATGATAAGACCAAAACCAGCAATGTGTTAGCCTTTTTACTGTGGAATTCCACCGATACATTAAACATTTAGTAAATGATGGTCCTTGAAGTAAAACGACATCAAAGCATGAGTGCTTTAGGCTGGCTACCCTTGTGATTGAGCAGGTATTCTCAGTGAGTCCATCGCAGCTCAACGCTTCCAAAACTCTGACAAACTGTCAAACTAGGCAGTGGCGTATCAAATATGGATCAAGATCTGTTATTGTCAGAATCAGAATAGAAATACTTTAATATCCCAGGAGGAATTACTTTCGAAACAACTCCAGTATCTACAACAACATATATACATACGAAACATATAATATATTAAGAACATATCTATATATTAAATATATATATTAGTAAACATATCTATATCGAAAGGTAAAATGTAACAGTTTTGAAGTGTGCAAAAAAAAAAGTGCAGAAATGGTGTCCGTGTTGAGGTCAGATTACAGAGAGGGGGTGTGTGACTCTCTGATGAGGCGTTATACAGTTTAATGACCACAGGCAGGAAAATGAATTTCCTGTGGCGGCTCGTGGTGCATCTGGGGTGAGAGGATCCTTCTGGCTGAAGTGCCCTCTGCTGGGCCAATGTGTCGTAGAGAGGTGTGAAGAACATTGTCCAATATGGACTGAAACCTGGACCAGCATCCTCCTTCTTCAAAATGCCAGCGGTCGTCAGAGTGTCAGCTCCTCCCCACTACATCGACCGGGCCCTCCTGATTAAAGTTTGTTTTAGTCTGTTGGGTGTCTGCGACTCAGCCCACCTGCACCAGCATGTGACAGCGACCACGAACAGACTCATAAAACCATCTATAGCATCGTCCGGCAGATGTTAAAGGACCTCAGCCTCCTTAGGAAAAAGAGTCGGCTTTGGCCCTTTTTGTAGACAGCCTCAGTGTTTCTGGTCCAGTCCAGCTTGTGTTGACCATATCTCCCTTCCCTTGTGAAATATTTTCATATTTAGTGTACTGATATAAGACGTGTGTTACCAGGTGAGCCGTCATTTTAGCCTGCTTAAAAACGGAGTGACAACTAACTTGCAGTACCCACCAGTAGTAGTATCACCCACCAGCTCCATGCTCTCGTCCAGATATGGCGACAGCTATATTGCCAAACTTGAGGCTTCAAAATGGTTGTCCACAAACCAATGAGCGGCATCACAGTGGGTTTACACTTGGTTGAGGAGTACTACTGCATATGTAAAGAAAACTGTATAAAACCCTTAGTGTCTCCTGAGGGAGCTGTGAGAAGTCCTCAAGTGATGTCACTTGAGTCAGCATCGGTTGGGGCCAAAAACTACACTAGCTCGTGGCTAGCCACGACACACCTGCTGAATCTCTGACCATGATAGAGTTGCATTGTGGGCAATGTAGAAGCCAAGTTTCTGCTGTATCAATTTTGATCATTTTATGATCCTCCAGTGTAACAGGAGTACAATGCTAAACTGGTGGAGCACCCATTGCCTATTCGCGATGTAAATCATATAAAAATGGCTCATGAATACATACTTTAATTATTTTAAAAAGGCTCAATAAATCTTAAAACCCTTAAGAAAAACATTACTAAAACAGGGTGAAATAGTGCATTTGTAGCAGACTATTTTTAGCAGCGGATTAATCTAGTTTGTATTTGTAGCCACAGGTGTGTGCGACTGAGACAAAATAAACTACAGTGTGTGTGTTCATTGTAATGAAGGAACATGTCAACCAGTGCAGTCAACAGTGTGGCTTATTTATGTGTTTCTAACAATGGAGCTCTATGGCACAGAAGAAGAAGATATATCAGGCTTTGATACACAGTTAGCAGATACATTTAGTGTTGTTCTAATATCATCAGCCTCATCATTTAATCAACCATAACAAAGAATGAAAAGAGGGAGAACAACAAGAAAAAAGAAACTGAGGCTTATACAAACGTGCCTCCATATTACTCATATTAACAAGCACCTCACCCTTCCTTATTTATTTTTGTTCCAGAATATCTTCACACACACACACACACACACACACACACACAAAGGGAAACTGCAGGTTTTTCAGTAAAGTGCGAGTGTGAAGCCAAGTATGTTAGAGAGGAGCCAAATCTGCCTCTCCTGTTGTCACTTTGTTATTCCCTGTAATCAGACAACTCTCTACTGAAACGCCTCCATGTGATCTCCATGTGTATGTGTGTGTGTGAGATGTTATTGTTAGAATAATTAAGCTTTTTGTTTTTTCTTGTGAGTCCTTTCATTTCATTTATTGCTTTATGTGACAACTGACTACAGAAAGACTCTGGTGATGAGAGGAACAAGAGAGAGATGATTAGGGAGGTGAAATCACAATCAGCTCCCATTTACAACCAGGTCCAAATTGTTCAATTCCTGAGAAACACTTGAAAGGATCAATTCCTCTTATTGACGCTTGTGTGCTGCAATCACTGACAAAACCTTGAAATGAACACACTATATGTTTGTTTGCATGCTGGACTTCATAGCAGAAAGGAGAAAGATGTTGGAATGCGTGGATGCAAAATCACCAATATCTCTTAACAACTGTATCTCTCCAAGGCAGTACAAGAGCCTCTATGAGCTCCCCTTAGATTCACACAGGCAGTCTCAGCAGATACTTTCATTTTGTGAGTAGGAAGACATAAATACTCTTCAGTTCAATCTATTTTAGATCATTATTAATCAGACTTAGTTAGCTCCAGGGCTTCAGTTATTTGTGGTCAATATTGGCTATTTAAACTTGAGAGGTTTCCTATATGTATTTAAAAGTGTATTATTTTTGTTAAATAAGACTAAATTAGTAGTTCTGTTGTTCTGATGTCATGGTGCATCTCTGATGTCTAGTTTCTAGTCTGTAACAGCTGAACAGGATTCTTTTTTTTGTCTCACTTTACTTTTTATTGATTTTTCACGTTTTGCACACGTACACCCCACATCCGACAATACAGAAAACAAACAAAGCCACACTAGAAAACAAAAACAAAATAATTAAATTTAGTGTTCCAATGATCATGGCATGTTGATGCAATTGCAAGCAGTGACTTAATACAAAGCAAGGTTGTACCACCGGCACACACTGATTCAGTGCTCCATGAACAACAGGCTGTTTATTACTTGCAGCCCCATTGATTCCCTGCTGTTAACTGTGTTCTTGTTACAGCCCGATGATTATGGCTCACTAAATGAAGCCTCCCACTAGTCGGTAGTGCTGCTGGTGGTGAAGCAGCTAGCTTTAGATTTACGCTCTTTGAGTAATTCATCTTTGCCCTGAATGAGCAGCTTTCATATTTAAACTGGCAGTTGTTGTGGAGACTAAGGGGAAGGAAAAGGATCCGGCTCACCTTCAGTTGCTCTGTGAAACTCTTCACTAAGTGTGTTGGTTACGTCATTCCAGAAGGTGTAGAGGATATCAGGCTGACCATCCTGTCATCAAGTAAAAAGAAGAGAAACACACTGATTGGTGGATGTTTTTGAAACACCTTCTGACTCTTACCACCTTTTTCCTGATCAGCCATTGCTAATTGTCTGATTGCCTATTTAAGTTTCTAAAATTACACTGCAAGTTGTCCTGATGATGGCTCTGAACATTCACTTTTTCGTTTCACACCTTTAACCTTTTGAAAATGTAAACTAAACCTGTTTGTTCCTGTTCTTGTATGTTCCGATGTGATGAGGCTGTTTACCCATCTGTTGGAAAGCACACCTGTTAGTACTGCTTGAGAATCCTCATATTCACATATTGACAAGAGACTTGAGCGTGGCCTAATTTCCTCCATCCTGTGCGGATGCCAAAGTCCTACTGTCTTTCAGAATTTGTAGCAGTTGTAGCGTGGTTGTAGCAGTAACTATGTAATGGGTGTTGGGAAGGAGGCTAAATAACACTCCAAAGTTAGGATACATTTTGGCGATGGAAAAACTGGCATGGCTATTCTCAAAGGAGTCCCTTGACCTCTGACCCTAAGCTATCTGAATTAAAATTATTTTAGTGGGTACCCATGAGTCTCCCCTTCACATCCTTTACGCTAATGTCATGGAGTTTTTGGCAAAACCAATGCAGTTTTCAGTACAACTGTTTTCTCTAGTTTACTTGAGTATTTCTGTATACTGGGGTCCATAAACAGTATTAGAATTGCATAAATTGGGTATGACCGGAAAGCTGCTACTCTTGTGGAGTTGTCAGTGCCCAATATAGCCATTTTATTGTAGTGAGACCATTTCATTGTATAAAATGACCTATTGTGAACGCTAGGATAATCATAGCCTCATGAAACTGTACAAGCAGAAACTACAGATCAAGAGCATCCAGAGGATATGTGACAAGCTTAGGTATATTGACAATAAGGGGCTTTCTGGGCAATTTCCAGAACAGAAGTGCTCACCATCCAATTGAAAAAAAAATGCAATTGGTGTTCCTCAAGGTCCTGGTGTCCTGTGGTATTTTGGGGGATTTTATGACTTTTTTTAAAATCACTTTTTGACTTATGACACATAATTGAGCATAGAAATGGCTATCATATACTTTATCATAATGCTCTAAGCCCTTATATACCATACCCACCCCTCCCCAACCCAAAGAAAATGGGATTACTGTTGGGAGGGGTGGAGTGGAAGAGGTTATTACTCAAGACTGATGCCAACATCTGAATGAACTACAGAGATATGGATGAGGAAAGAAGTTAAGATAGTGGTATAAGCAGAGAAGCCTAGCCTTTTGGTGTTATTGTTTGAAACAATTCTGTTATAAAATAAACTGAAGGCTCAAGGTGGTAGCTGCACTCCAAAGCAAATTATTTATTATTTGACTATAATACAGCAATAATAGCTAGAGTGAACTGGAGCAAAACTGTTCTGTGTAACTAGTAATAAAGGAGGAAAAGAGCAGTAAGTGCTGTCACACTGGCAAGGACACCAACACACATTCACAGTTCAACACACAGGCCCTGACTAAGGAAAGTGCTTTAATTATCTAATGGGATTGGACATGCGTGTCTGTATAGTCTCCCCTAATCCTCCATTAGAGAAGCCTGGTGCAGGTCTGCTGTCCAGCTGTCTGGCCTCTCCTTTCCACTTCCTCCACTGTTACCCTTGTCTCTCAGTTCTTTTTTCTTAATGGACCAACAGCATGTGAATAGAACAGAAAAGAACAGAAAAGAACAGAAATAGCAGATACTGTATACTAGCTTGGTCTGCAACCCTTAGCTCCAGTGAAGGGAACTCATAGTGCTAGAGCATATAATGACATTTTAGACAACAGTGTGCTTCCAACTGTGTGGCAGCAGTCTGTGTTTTTCCTTTTCCTGTTTCAACATGACAATGCCCACGTGGCACAAAACCAGCTACATAAAGAAATTGTTTTCCCAGTTTGGTGTGAAAGAATTTGACGGGCCTAGACAGAGCCCTGACCTCCACCCAATCCAACACCTTTAGGATGAACTGGAACGCCAACTGCGAGCCAAACCCTATCACTCAAGTGTTCAGTGTTGGACCTCACTAATGCTCTTTTGGCTGAATGGCAGCAAATCCCTGCAACCAGGCTCCAACATCGGGAAGACTAAGGCCCAGTCCACACTGCCTTTGTTTGCAGGGCGTGTGCGTGGCGAAACGTCTTGCTTTTTATTTGGACGTCCATGTTAACATATTACATCAGCCACACTGCCTGCATGAACTGTGTGTCGCAGCTGCAGCAATGCTTCACTACAGTGTCGAGTTCTCGCCTATTTTTTCCGCAAGCTGTTGCAAATACAGACAATGAAAAGTTCAGTCATTTTGACATTATACCAACAACATACACCAGTACCTGTATCTGTTTGAGAATAAATGCTCTCTCGCATTTCTGTAGACAGAATCCATTCATATGTTAACAGAACTTTCATTGTATTGTACTGTTATTGTATCTGTGTGGTCACCTCAGGCGTGCAAGGTGCAGCAGTTCAGCAAGGCAGCCGTCACACACTGCTCATACATCCTATGTGGACCTACTGTAACTCTGTGTAGCATATATATTAATATAAGAATAAAATAATACAAATACTGTAATTTAGGATTTCTACAGATGAGGGGCCCAGATCTCATGCAGCAGCGTTTAGACTTGAAGGGACTTCAGACTCCTGTAAGCAGGAGCCTGATCATAATAAGTTCTAAGAATCAGTATCAGTATCTACAACCATTCTGATCAACAAGCAATTACGTAGTCAAAGCCAGTCAGGAGAGATGAGAGAGATGGTGGAGTGATGGGCTGCCACGTTAGCACATGAGCAGTTTCTTGGGGTTAGGTTGCCTTGCTCAAGGGCACCTCAGCAGTGCACAGGAGGTGAAACTGGCACCTCTCCAGCTACCAGTCCACACTCCATA
>NW_023339652.1:19099895-19103428 GCF_004916995.1 Morone saxatilis
AGCGCCTCATGAGCAGGTTTAGGTTAGGTTGCCTTGCTCAAGGGCACCTCAGCAGTGCACAGGAGGTGAAACTGGCACCTTTCCAGCTACCAGTCCACACTACATATTGTGGTCTGTGGGATTTGCCCAAGCCAAGCCCCTACACATTGAGCTACTGCCAGCTAAGCTTTATTTATGACAATAGATCCTCCTGAATGTTACACACTGTATGATGTGTCTATATGTCGCTTTTGTCTTTAGACCATCTTCAAAATGTGGTTGTCTTTTCAACATAGATGAGTCTAGCACATAGCATATCTAAGTACAGGAGAAAGGAGAAAGTTGACTAAGGTTTGGACCAAAAACTTATTTGAGCACAGAGCAAAAAAGGAGTGGGTTTTACTTACTTACTTACTGAAGGGTCAATTGTAAAAATGACCAGATTGTGGCAGCAGCAATGCTCTATTTGAGCATGTTAATAGTCTGGTAGAGCGTTTTGTACGAGCAGAAGAAGAGAGTCACAATAATAAAACCTGGAGCAAATAAAGTATGAATGATGTCCTTTCACTGGCTTTCAAAGGCAGAAGAGTTGTTTTTCTCTCCCTGTAGAGTGTAGAGTAGGTGGTGGGTTAATTGCTATTATGAAGAAACCATGATTGAGGGAGGACAAAACAAGTGATCCCAGGTTTCAGGAAAAAAAAGGTGCAAGAGAGTGTACTAACCTGTGTAACTACGCAGAAAAAAGCCCTGGGGATAGGTATAACAGCTACCCTGAATATACTGAATGTAAGGGTTTGTGCGTTTACACCACAGCTCATTTGTCACAATCCACATATCAGGTGTCTGAATGCTTCTCTTTCTGTCCTTCTCATCTGTGTTAATACATTTATTTTGACACAGCTACTCCACATTAAGATGTAACTGCTGACAGCATCATTTCGCTGTGGACACATGGCACTCTGGCACTCTGGTCCATGACAGTGAAGAGTGATAGTGCAGCTGTTCTGCCAAGGAGCCTTGCATTTAGACATGTCATTAGGTCTCCAACTCACACCTCCATCTCTGGGTAATTGGTGAGAGCTTTGTTTCCATAGTAACCGTCTCCCGCTCTGATTTGTACATCTAGGTTTCTGTGGAGGTAAAAGAGTGAGACACTGATGATGGTCATGATAATGTGTTAATGGCTGCCACGATAACTATTGATACTACTACCGGATTTACATGACTTCTTGTTGCCAGGTTGCTCCCAGGTTCTTTCTTTACTTGCTTTTTGGCTGTCTTCTGAATAGAACTGTCTTCCCATTCACAAAAAGTATAACATTTACAAAACTGTAAAACTAATTTTAGAATCTTTACATATTTCATCACAAATTGCTTTACATTGCCTATTAGACCAGGTTCAGAGTTTTTCAAGTTTATCTTAATACAATATTCCCATATCTTTAAACACTGAAAGAATTGGTCACTGTAATCATTCCTCCTGTCCACCATATTTGTAAACTGAACCCTTTATTGTGCAATTCAAAGTTACAGTATTTGGGATGGTATCCCCTTTTGTGTTTCCTTAAAGTTGCAACACCAAGAGGGGATTTCCGACTTGGTTTTGTTTTTAGATTTTGTGATGAATTATCAATTCAAATTCTTTTTTTTCTCCCCAACTTTTTTAAAGGGTATTCCAGCTGTTTAGACCTGCTAGCCAATAATGTTGGACGCACAACTGATAGAGGAACAAAAGCATCAAATTCGATGCAGAAGAACCAGAGCTATCTTTTTTTTTTATTGCATTCCTCCTGCCTACATTACTGTACACACAATTTAACTCCACAATGCCTAATGTTGCCTGCAGCAGAGATGGCGAGTAGCTACAGAGATCTGGTAAGCTCACTTCTTTAAACTTCAAGATTTTTGTGAAACGTGAAATCCCTAAAGGACATTTATCAGATTATATTATTTTAGTTGAAAATTGTTCTTAAATGGTCTTCATTACTAAACAGAGTTGTGTTTCATCAAATGAATGCATGCTCCTGCCATTCAGTAGTGGTCTGGTGTAATGTGTACTTGACTGAGAAAGCATATGAGCATATTTTATGTTGCTTGTGAAAAACAGGACAACTCATTGATACTAAAACTTGATTTTCTTTTTTTTTTTTTTAATGATCTAAATGGCCACATTGGAGCTATAATTACTACTATTATACCCAAAGCAGAGCAGTGGTTCTCACCCACCTTGATAATCTCATCGATGAAGCACACGTGAGTGACAGGGTCTCTCTTCTTCATCAGGACCTTCTGCAGATGTTGCACCTGGAAAAAAATACAGCAAAGAAAACTTCATCAGTCCTGCTAACTGCCTCACTCGGTTTCTGTTTTTAATGTTATTCAATGCTCTGCACAGTCAGTCATTGGTCTCAGGTAGCCACGTACCTGTCTGCACGCAGCGCATATCTGGTCCATCAGTTTCTCCAGGTTGGTCCACAGAGCAGCACGGAAAGCCGCGGTGTTGCCTGGTGTTGGCAGCACCGCTCTGCCTGGTGCACCTGGGGGGAGAAATTCACTACATGTGTGGGTTGTGTTTGTTTGGTGATAAAATGGGATGAAGGTACTGGTTTCACAGGAATCATGTAAGAAAACATACAACACAGAAAGCATTTGTTTCTGCAAGAAATGCAGGAGTCAATAAGAGGAGCCTTTCTGACATGTCTCGCCATGGCAACAGCTCAATATATGCAGCGGCCAGTAGCTCATTAGAACTATTGCTACATTTTTCTTTTATTCTGTATTGTTTTCGGCTTTATTGCTGAAAACATCATTGAATGATATCTGATTGGATTCAGTTTTAAAGGGCTAAGCCAAAATTGTTCAGATCGACTGGATCAGGGTATTTTGACTATAGCAAGGGCTTAGTATTCAGAAGCTGCAGTTGGTTAGCTTCTTCAAACTTCTCTGTTGTTTTAATCCACTCTTCGCTTTATTGCTTAAACACATATTACCTATGACAGAAATAGCCTACAGGCATTGGAAAAGTAAGCGTGGGCTTTGGATTAAAGAGCAGCGGACCTTGAGGACGATCCACCCAGCCAGACCGGTGACTGCTGTGGTCACCCCAGGAGGAGAGGAAGAGAGCCGGGATAGGAGCAGAGCTGGACCAGCTTGGACTTAAGGCTGCTCCTGGCTAATGTCCGGTGTGCACAAAATGGGATTCAGGTTGGCCAAACAACAGGAAATCAGAAACTGTTGCCCCCACATCTTAACAGAGACCTGCTCCATCAACATCCAGAATAAGGCAGTCGTGACTATATTATCAACACTATGTTGTTGCTGCTGTTGCAACAGATGCAAATTCAAAAGATGCACTGTAGAATTCTCTCCTGGGTGTATGTATATAAACTAGAAAATTCCTAAAGAAATTTTGAGTGTGCCTGTCTCTGGCCCGTATATTAATACCATGTCATACATGTCAAGTGCTAGCTAGCTTGCTAGCGCAAGCATTTTAATACCTTGTCATTCTCTCTAGCTAGCTATGTGCGTGCGTGTATGTTCACAGGAAGGCTTTG
>NW_023339652.1:19103453-19112590 GCF_004916995.1 Morone saxatilis
AAGAAAAGGGCGACTTCCCGTCGGGTTTGGGGTATGGGGTCCAAGAGGCGTTTTTGTAGCGTCTTGGCAGGTTACACGTGACCTACCGTCGTCCATACCCATGTCGGTGAACGTGGCGCCGGGGCTGCTTTTATAAATCGCCCTGTAGGGGGCGCACAAACGCCGATAAACACACGATTGTGGTATGTGAGCTTCCAGGCACCCAGTCCTACCACCGTGCCCTGACGAATTTCCATATCAAACTGATACGGTCTTGCACCACAGTGATTACCATCCCACCAGGAGCGCCACGCTCAGTGGCACGATGCGTGACACCACTTTATTAGGGGGAGCCTCCAGGGGGAGCCATGGGCAAGGCACATAGCTACCCCAAGAGGTCTGTAAGGAGTTTAAGTCCGCGCACATGCGACGTGCGGGAGATAGAAGCTTGTTCGATTTAAAGAGCGCCAGCCTTGGGGCGCCAATGGCCCTGAAATTGTGGCCACGATCCCCTAAGGAAGACATGGGGAACTAGGACCAAAAGACTGTGTGTCAATCCCGGACATACCAATGTGGGAGAGAATGGTCGCACTTCCTGTTTTGACCAAATCTAAAGGAAAGTAATACATTCGTATAACAGGCTTATTATTTTGAATATCGACAAGATTCTTCGAGATACTGTTTTGCCAGGACCGGTCCAGATGCTACCTGCACAAATTTCGTGGGAAATCGGACAAAGCGTATAGAGGGTAACACGAAAAGAAGGTTTTTGGACCATTTCGGCGCTCTAGGCGGAAAAAAATTATAGGCGGAAGTGGGCGTGGCCTTATGGGTGAGTTTGCAGCTCCCATTGCCACCGAGACGCGTGGATATAAGGTTCTTTGAATGTGCAACAAGACTACTGCAGAAGTTGATAGCCTAAACGCAGCTGTTGTATGGAGTAGTTAGCCGCCACCTACGTGGGCCAAGGCCCGAGCAAGCGACACCAGAATAAAAATTTTTCGCCACAAACCTGACGATGTCTGCTAGTTTCATGAGTTTTTGAGCATGGGCAAGCTTCCAAAATATGCGTTCATTTAGGAGAAAAAGAAAAAGAAGAATTCCTTCAATTACAATAGGGCCTTCGCACGTTCAGTGCTCGGGCCTAATAACTAACTTCAACAAAGTGCATTCAGAAAAAAGACTGCAACTGCTGGAAGATATAACAATTATTTCCTCTGTAGGTCTACAACATAACCTGTTGCCATAGCCCATATGTTAACCGTAGGCTTTAAACAACAACAAATGCACCAAGAATTGCAGATGTGCAAAAGTGGAAAACAAATATTTAACACACTAGACACAAGCCCATTCTACTTCTTCAGGTAAAGTGCACCATCACTGAAAACTTTCTTGCCTTTTCAAAAACCGTCCACCACAGACGGAGTGGGCGTGCTCGGGATTGATTTTCCTTTTCTTTGCCACATTCTTCTCATGTTCAGAATGGCAATCAGGACGTTTGGATTTCAGGTGATAAATTAAACCGGACGTGGAGAAGCTCTTTGCAGATGCACCCCCTCTTGACATTTCAGCATTACACGTTTTGCAAATCGCTATCCGTGGGTCTTTCTCAGAGATATTTGAAATACGTCCACACCGCCAGACATGGTTGGTGCTTATTCCAGACAAGCGTGGTGCTGGCCCGCGGTTTTTGTTTGGCGTCATCACAACTTCTGTGTTTCGGCCGTGTTGTTTCGGTGATTAAAAGTATTTCGGCCGAAAACCGAAGCATACACACCTGAAGGAGCGCAGCATTCTGTAAGGTTTCCCCAAATCAGACACTCTCCTGCACAGAGGAGCCACTGCCATCTCCATCTGACACACACACAGTAAACAGGAACAAACAGACATACACGTTAATCTAGTGAGTGACCTCTGCGTTGTTGCATCATCTGTAAACCATTGTGGAGGCAAGGGTCGGCCCAGGATCAGGATCAGCCTGGGGAGCAGGCTGAAAAGATCCACCTCACCTGAGCGAAGTCGGCAGCCAGTCTCATCTTGCCGCCCTCCCCCAGTGGGCGCAGCAGGCTGGCGTGGCGGACGAACAGCTCAATGGCCCTCTGGGCGATGGACTCTGTGCTCTCGTAGATGAAGTCCACGCACTGGAAGTGTCGGAAGTAGTCGGCCATCACTCTGGAGATGAAGCCCTGCAGCTCCTTCATGTAGAGGGAGCACGGAACGTCCGGCTTATCGGGGCTGGACAGAGGCCTGCAACACACGCAAAATTACAGTGAAGTACAGAAAACTTATGACATGTCTTATCCATTTACAAAAGACTGATGGTAGCTGGCTAAATTACACTAATAACAGCCTCTGATACAGCCTGTTTATCTTGCTGCTGTACCACCAGACTTAAAGACAGCTGAATTCATCCTCAGCACTCCATTATTTAAAAGCTTATTTTTCATGACTTATTAATACATTTTTTGTTTTTACGTGGAAGAATAAAGGCAACTACAAGCTTTCATTATCTAGGAATGAAGGAAATGTATTTATATTAAATTATACAACCCTGTGTTGTAAAATGACAAAATACCTTGTATCCTTGTAAATCACACACAATGTCTATTTCTTTTGTTTCTATAAAACATTCTTTCCTCTTCTGTTTGGATAATAAAACCCTAATAACAGGGTGTGGGTTTTAACTGATGGTCACTAACAGTGAGTAAAAATACATCTGAGGAGAGCACATTCATACAATGATAACCACATTTACAGTTGATCAACACACAGAGCAATGGAAGTGAGCTAAACTGGAGCAGCAGAGCATTTTTTTTTATAGATGACATCAAGTGTTGACACAATTTGATTCTCCTCCAGCAGCTTCCAGCAGAGGCTCAGCTCGTCTGTCTGAAGCCAACTGTGTGTTCAGATGGTATGAAGGTCCAAGACTGCAGCTTTGACAACACTCTATTAATGACTACACCAGTCTTAAAAGTTTGGTTAGTTTTATGAACCAAATTGAGATTAATAATAAAAATAGGTTGTTATAATGTTGCAGGCACCTGAATACATGCATGGAAATACTGAAATGCACTTTTAGTTAGAAAGGGTTGATTGTGGAATTGTTTTATTTTCCGGTCTGGCTCTCTGCTCAATGGAAGAAACTGTGCTAATAATGAATGGAAAACACATCACTGAGAGGTAGAGAGCTGAGTATCATTTAAAATGTTTAAATGCTCAGTTTTGATACTGATCCCAAATAACACCTAAATAACGTTTTTATTAAACAAAAATATGTTCTAATGTAACAAAATAAGCCTTTCAAAGGTTGTCTTTGCACAATCAGCAATACAAGAGTATTTGAAATTTCAAAACTGTGGTGGACAATCATTTTTATCATTACTTGATAAAAATCTGTCTCTCTGTCTGTCTGTCTGTCTGTCTGTAAGCAGCACTTGTTTGAAAAATCAGCTTATTGCAGATATATTGGTAAAACTTCAGTCGCATAGCATATTTGTAACATTACAGTGGTGTAATGTCAGGAAACGGTAGTTAAATCTCAACTAATAAGCTGCTGAAATGTTACAAATACTCTGTAGGGGGACTATCCTAATAAAGAGCGATGCAGAAATGCCACGGTAGGTCTGAGTTTCAGTCAGTCTGTCCACCAGAGAGCACTGACAAGTTGATTTTCACACTGTAAAACATCCAGCTCAGTATATATCTGTCCACAATTCCAAATAAAAAAACAATCTAAGGGATGGATTTGTTAATGCTGTGTTCATCTACCATTAATGAAATTCCTTTCCTCATAAATATCAATATTCAAAAATCCAGTATTGGTCAGCCTTTAATGAAAGGGATTATGAGACTGAGCTCTCCAGGTACATCTCCATGTAGGTCTTCATTATGCCTGATATACCTTGTTCTGTATGACCCTTTGGAAATCAATAAATATACTAAAAGTCCCCTTTATAACAGTTCCAGGAACTATGGAATCCGAAGAACAAATCTAGGAACAAAAAGTGTCTTGTGTTCGATTATTTTCTGAAGAACTGTGAAGGTCAGGCAATATTTGAATTATAAGGTCCTAATTTTGATTCTGGTTGCACCCAATGCTGATTCCAGCGTGAACGAAGCTGTACACAAGTTGCAGCAGCCTGAGGTTTGTGTTTGATCAGTTTGCATCAGTCTGCACAGATCCACATCCATACTTCCTGGGCCACTGTAAAGTGTGAGGACTTTTTGGGGAACAGGTACTGAATTCAGTTACTCGTCCCTTCAGTCAAAACACAGGTTCCTGATATGGTTCCCTGGAGAACACAGGCTAAATGTTGCTTACCCTGAAAAGTCCTCTTGGTGTAGCGTGATGATGATGGCCTCTATGGAGTCGCTGACTGACTGCAGGAGAGGCTGTACCGCACTGTTCATCAGGGCCTGCACTCCCTGAATCAGAACAGAGGGAAACAAACAAACTGGGTCTCTGATGTAACATTCTGTAAGGAAGGCACAGTGCAAACAGGAGCACAGAAAAAGAGCAAAATCCAGACCTGACAACAGCTACTGGGCCTCCACAGACCAAAGCACATGAAATTTACTTGTGTCTTAGGGGCTCCCTGTTGCCATAGCAACTTGTGTAGTCATGTGAGCAGAAGGTATATGAGGTTGGATGAGTGATTGACATTTGAAATATTGGCATGTTATCAGCTGTGTGGATTGTGTGTGTGATGAAGCTGTTCAATAAACACACAACTGAAATTTAATACTGGATCCACTAGACTGTGTGCGTGCGTGTGTGTGTGTGTCTTCAAATGGTGCTTAAAAATGTCTAAAGCAAACATTTAATGGATCTTGCATGTGTCACAAGTCTCTAAAAGATGCATGCACAGCAGCACACTTGTGCAGACCAGTGTTCATTTTGTCAATTAAAAAAATACCCAGATGAAAGAGAGAATAAAAATAAAAAGTAACTTCTTAAAACAGAAATTAAATCTTTTACTATTGTCAACGTGGAATAAAAGCTAAATGATTATATGAAAGATGGACAAAAACTAATTAAAACCTTAATGTTCCTGACTGGCCAAACAT
Source organism: Morone saxatilis (assembly GCF_004916995.1). Taxonomy (NCBI): domain Eukaryota; kingdom Metazoa; phylum Chordata; class Actinopteri; family Moronidae; genus Morone; species Morone saxatilis. The sequence continues at coordinate 19,108,503 of NW_023339652.1, forward strand.
CCAACACCTAAACCTTCTTGCATTTGAGTAACATGTCTCATGGCTGCACAATGTGGTAAAAAAAAAAAAACATTATATTGACAGATATTGCGATTGCAATATGATTCACCATAAGTAGGAATGATCATTTTTGAATCACAAGTTTTCATTGTCACTGAACAAGATGTGTAGACCAAGATATCTCTGCAGCACTACAGTATTTTTACTATTTGGATACTATTTTGATTAATTGTGCAGCCCCAGTCTCTGTAGTCTGACATTACTGGTTCTTTATAATACTGAATCCATCTGTAATCCTACAGAAATCTACACAAGAAAACAGCAAATAAACAGATAAACTACAGAAACATAAGGGCTAGCACACTGGCATATAACTGTAGCCTGGTGAAAGAGTGACAGAGGTCTATATGCTGTATCACTGGAGAGTCACAATGCACCTTTATTACCATTACATTTGAGCTAAGCATCGATCTTTTTGAAAAACACCCAGAGATCTTTAGAAAACCCAGACAGGTCGTTTAATGCCACTTGCTGCTGTTCACAAGGTATTTTACAGAATCTTCAAGGACTCTTCTGATGCTTTTTAAACCGGTTACAACTCTGTTTTGTAATCCTAACATGACATATATACATACTCAATTTGTATGAAAACTAGAGCCCGACCAATATGAGACCGATTTTAGAGGGGAAAATACCAATATGGCAGAACACAAGCATTTTCTTCTGCATTATATATCAGAAATTGATGCATACTGGATAACATATACGCTGATACCCATATGATACCAATATGTCTGCAAAAAGTAAATATTAGCCGATCATATCGACATATCAATTTTATATTTTTAGACAGACAGACACATCACATCCAGCTACCTGGATAAGAAATACAGCGTCGACTTTGGAAAGGGGCTAAAAATCTTTGTCATGCAGCAGGTGACATATGTTTTCATCCATGGTTCATTCATGGTTAGCAGGCTCTCTGAGAACTCTTTCAGAACTGTCCTACATGTTGTTATTATTATTTTTCAGAAAAATTAATGCTTAGCTATGTGACATGACTGTATTGGAACATAAGAGGAACAAACCAGGGCTAAATATCCGATATAGAAAAACATTACCTTTAAAGAAGACAGCTGTAGCTTCAGAGGGCTTAGCACACAAACACTTGCACTACAAATGTCTGAATAATGACTAAGGTGCAAAGAGGAATATATATAAATGAAGTATAAATAAAAAAGCAGTTTGCTGTGATACCCCTAGAGAAGAAGAGAGGACCTCTTCAGCAGCCGCTGGACACGACCCCAATCCTGAAATAATCTGCAAATGCAAAATACAGGAAGTCAAAGGTTAACCGAAGAAGAAAAAATACATTTTTTTTTTTTTTAAGCACGTTTCATAGAAAAAAACATACACAAACATACAAAATACAGCTCAAACTGCTCTGAAAAAAAAAAACATATTTAACAGTTGGATAAGTCACAATCTTATGGGCCGGCCACAGTTGGTTGATAGTAACAAAAGGTTGCCTCTCCATACTTGTCTCACGTGTCATAATAATGCTGTAGAGCTCCATGATGATATCGATATAGATATATATCTATATATATGAAAAAAACTTTTCGGAAATTTTTATTTCAGTTAGTTGTCATACATTCAAATGTCTAACAAAGATCATTTTACTGCTTAAAGAATATTACAGTCAACAATTTAAACTGTTGATCAGGTATGGAATTTTATGCCATGTTGTCAGAATGTATAATAAAAGAAAAAGGATGCAACACTGTTTAACATAATTTGTATGGTTATGTATTATTGTATTGGTATTCAAAATGTGCTCTATGTCCTTGTTACACAGGTAAGGAAGCTCTTTACTACTGATATAGAGCTTTCATCAGGATCTGCTGTGAAACACATCTACGGTTTTTCAGACAGATAGGAAGGAGAGGTCTGACTAATGCTAAATAATACAAAAACATCCTGCGCTGCATGTATCTGTATTTGTTTTCGCATCCACCCCTATATCCTATTTATTTCATCACCTGTCTGTCCCTCCGCCTGCCTGCAATAAATTCTCACTCTGTTTTCACACTGTAAAATTTGAAAGGCTCGAGGTTAAATATTTAATGCTGGTGTAATCTGTTTTTTTATGCTATTAATCAGCCGGGCTGCTGTGCCAGGACACACCATAAATCTTTAATGGAGCAAGCTGAGAGAACACACTGCTCCCTGACTGCTTTCCCTTTTATCCCCCTTTAATTTCCTTTAGATTCCTTTCACATGTGTGTGGCGTTTGTGTGTCTAGGTGACATCTCTATGCATTTTAAAGGTAATAGTCCAATCCCACGCACAGCTAGAGAACTGTGTGCTATTGTTTCATTGTCATGCCTGTGGACATATACAAGGAATAAAAATGTAGTTAACTAATCTACCAGTTACTATTTTTACACTGGAAACAAGTAATGCATAAGATACAGCAAAGCTACCATTGAAAGAAAAGTGGCATTTAATTTAAAGCAATGTTTTAAAGCTTTTCTCAATGAGAACGTAGCAAGTTAGAACTTTGCAATACAAGCTCCAGGAAATGTAACCACAGACACACATGCAAAATCCCTCTTCTGTAATTCAGTTAAGCAGATTAAACAAAATTAAATAAGCCACTGATATCCTGCAACCTGCTCACTTATATTCTATTCCCTTTTGTGTCTGTCTCTTTTTAAAATAGCAAGTTGTTGATATTCTAACCTCCTCTCTGGTCTGTCCAGCTGAGAAACCTCAAATATCCTTTCGCATAAATATCATTAGTGCATTCAGAGATTTCTAAAGCCCCTCAGACACGAAGGCTATGTAAATATGAGGGCAATTTAACATGTTGGTCTCATGTCTCTACCAGTCCACCAAGTTTCAATAGATCTTAAATGTTACACACTGGACCTTTAACAGACTATAGAGCAGTTCAAATAAATCATGAAATGGAGAGAGCCAGTGTCCCTCAGGCTCACTATGGTCATTAATTAAGGCTTTAACTGCAAAATAAGTTTTAAAATTCATCACTAATGTTGATAGTGAGAAATCAGAAGCCTTTTTCTTTCTTGATACAATCCCTAGCGGAGAAACCCAGATGAAGCCACGCATGTTATGCATTTCATGTCTTCAAGGAGAATCAGTTTTACACATCAGCCTGTGTTTACAGGTGTTGGCGAGTACTACTGCACATGTGAAGAAAAGCTGTATAAATGTCCTCGAGTGAATCTCCGGACTGAACTGTTGGCAGTCGAGTTGCACTGTGGGTAACAGGCTCCAGGGTTTGACAAGGAAGTAAGGAGATATCGCTGGTTCTGCTGGATCGATTTTGAACCTTTTTACACAGGCTTTCTGAAGGTTTCAACAAGTTAAATTTAAGACTTTTTAATACCTTTTTAAGACGATTATGAATACAATTTAAGACCTATTTCATGTCCATACTGGTAAAAAAAACAGATGTATATGTTACAGCATGATCAATACAATTTTTTCCCAAAAACACATTTGCAAGTGAGACCTAATAATGCAACTTCATGCAGGTAACATTAACTTCATCAATCCGATACATTTTTAAGCCCAAAGTGTTCAGACTCCAGGCCAAAATGACCCAAACCTTGCTTATATGTGTTATATGACGGCGTGAACAGCACAAAACACATGGAATCGGATCTTTTTAATTCTGATTTAGGCCACTTTCAGACATGGTCCAAATCAGATACAGGTCACCTCAGTGTGAACAGTCACAGTCATTCAACAGAATCAGAATTCATGTGACTTTCACGTTACTCTAGAACAACATTCGCCATGCGGATCACTTCAGGACTGTGACCGGTTCAAACTGGAATCTGATCAGGGACACATTTAACAAATAATGTGAACAGACCAACAAAAGACAACAAAAAGATCTGAGCAATTAATCAGAATTGAGCACTAAGTTTTGCTGTGTTAATGTAGCCTTTAAAGGGGAACTTGGCAACTTTTTCAGCTTAATAAACCCGTTTAGAAATCATTTGGATGGTTAAATGGCCTGTTCCGGTGAAAATGGTGACCCCCCCACCCCCCTC
>NW_023339652.1:19112690-19118476 GCF_004916995.1 Morone saxatilis
CCCAGAGCTGTAGGGGGAGCTCGTTGAGAAAACATGCGATGACAAAAGTGAAAACCAGCGAAGAAATGGCTAGAGTTGCCAAGTTCCCCTTTAAGTCCTACAATTTGCAACAAAATGCTGGTATTAAGGTAATTTGAAGCTGTAGGAGAGATGGTAGTGTTGTACTGGTAAAGGCAGTATAGGTTTGTCTGGAGGCTACTGGATCTTGTATATTTAGCTATGATCAAGGTTTTATCTTTAGGACGATCATAAGCATGTAAATGACATTGTTGCTCTGTGTAATCAGCATTATGTAAAAGAAACTTACCAACCAAATTTAATGTGACGTGCCTTTAGAAATATAGAATTATTATGGCAATATCTTTTGACCTATTGATAAAAATGACCACACCATTGTAGGTAAATGCTTTTATTTGTTGTTGTTGTTATTATTATTATTTAGTTTTATTTCATAATGATTAATACATTTTAGTCTTTTTTCTTTTTATTACTCAGTTTACATTGTGTATTATTATTGTATTATTTTAATGTGTGAAGCGCTTTGTGCTTCATTTTGCTTGTATGAAAAGTGGTATATAAATAAAGTCTGACTGACTGATTATAGATGGCTATATGTTTTATTCTTTAGGCAAAGTACAGTACTGTGACATTACTGCATTATTGACTTCAGGTCTAAATGTGCAGGTGTATTTGTTGAGCAGAAAGTATTTAGTGTAGCCTCCTACCTTGGCGACGGCCTGCTGCAGACGGTAGAGGGAGTTGACCACGGCAACGTTCCTCCTCTGACCCTCCGTTAATGGACCGATCACCTGACTGGCATCACCCTGAGTACACAGCTGCAGACAGAGGGAGGTGCGATTTACTGATTTACTGAAAAGTATAGCTATAGAGAGACACACAGGGAGCCAGTGTATGGTATATAGACAGACACAATAGAACAATGAGTAATAAATCACTGTTGTTTTTGTTATACTGTAAATTGATCTATTTAAACATTCTAAACTGTAATCCTTTACATGCAGAATTTCAGACACAGACACACACACACACACAGAGGACACTGTACACACCAGCTGTTCAGACTTGACACAGAAGAGCTGGACGGTCTTGGCAGCATTCTTTGCCACAGCCAGAGACAGGTTTGGATCTACTGATGCTACATTCAGCTCACTGCAAACAAATACACAAATAAATAAATAAGACAGATTTTACATTGCATTCAAATAATGTAACCTGGCTAATTATCCAGATATACAGTATGTTTGTAGTTAAACTGTAGCTTGGGTGCAACATATTTTTATAAATAATGATTCATCTAATATGTTCTTTAGATATGAGTACCAAATATGCGGGTTAGGGAGAGACTGGTAATGTCTTTTAGCCTAACATTTTTGCACGTCCGGTTCCATCTCCCTGGAGCCAATCTGTTTTTGGTCAGATGCCTAAAATAATGTCTGTGGTTAACTCAAGCTTAAAAGATTTTTACGTTTTGTACTATGACATAAAATACGACAGTATATAAGGAGCAGAGGGTGTCGGTGACATTAAAACACAGAGACTTCTACTATCTACTCCCTAGTCTGCCTTTACAGACTCGTTGTGTTTATACAAATTGCAAATTACTCAAGCTTAACAACCTGTAGATTTTAATTAAAAGATTTAATTACATGTTGAAAGTGTTGAAGTCATGCAACAGTGGTCTTAATTATCTTACTGAACAAAACGTGTAAGTAACAAAAACTTGTTAATCCAAAGGAAAACAAGTTTTTGGCTTTCTGTTGTAGGAACCAGGGTGAAACTAACTTCTGGGTTGGACTACAAGAATACATCATTCCTGCACAGCTCTATGAAAAAGATCAAAATTAACTGCTGATACTATAATATAGTTATTAATAAGTAGTAATTAGTGAAGAAAACATTTTCCTAAGAAACAACACTATGTTTTGAATAGACGTAAGTATCTCTATACCGCACTGTGTCATTATCTGGGTTTGACATTTGCTAGTGAGTGCTTCTATTTTAGTGTGAGATAAAATTAGTTAACTCAACCATGGTTGACATTTTAACTGAGAATATAAAACTGGATCAATGAGGAGAAACAGAAGCTGTAGCAGTAACTGTGTCACACGTGCTGTGTATAACCAATGACATTACACAAGTGTTTATTACTGGTCCTAGGCAGCAAAACCATGAAAACCCTACCTTATTAAATACTACTGCACATACATCTACTAAAATAAAAGCACCCAGACAACAACAGTTAGATCATCAAGGAATAGTTCATTCTGATTTATACACTGGAAAGCAATGGCTATATTAAATAAGGTTTATTCAGTTCTATCATCCAAGAAAAACCCGTGAACAGGCATGAAATAGGCCAGTGATGCAAGAAAAAGGAAGGGGTTGAAAGTTTCAAATGTTGATGTTCTTGCAAATAAAAGCCTTGGTATACTTCAGACTAAGTGCTTGTCGGATAATCGTGCAGCGTCTCAAACTCCCTTTCTGACAGTGGAATAAGTGCCCCCCACTGATTCAACTGTCAGAAAGGGAGTTTGAGTTTGCTGTGTCCACCAATTTTTGTTAACTTTCCAAAACTGTCAGCCTGACAATTACTGCCACTTTACAATTGTCCAGGAGTACAGTGTATGAAAGCGATCATGGTTTAAATTTCTCTTTCAAGCTGTCACTTTTGTGCATACAACCAAGAGTAAATATAATGCTTTCAAGGAGACTTTCCAGAAGTTTGTACTGTTAACCACATTTATTCAATTGAATGCATCTCACCCCTCTTTACAGTGTGGCCATTCTGCAACAGCTATGAACAGTTTCACCTTTAGATGTGGTCGAATTATCAAACTAGTACATATTATGAACGCAACAAAATACCATCTCCTTTCAAGTGGTTTATCTCCACCTGTAAGTTCAATGTTCACTCTCTTTTAGCTCTGTTTTTGGTCTCCACCAACTCCTGATTGAAATATCTGGCTCTTTAGCTGCTAAATGCTCCACTATGTTTACTAGCTAGTCTCTAACTGTGTCTGTCTGCTGTTTGTTGCTAAGCAGGTACCATAGTAAGTTTTTTTCTTTGAAAACAGCTGCAGCGGAAAACAAGTAAAGTTGTGGGTCACACAGCTAAATAATGAGCTTACACGCACAGTAAAGCTCAGTAAAGAAAGCTGCAGATTAGGCTGATAATTCTCTGTAGGTTCCTCACAACCAGAGACACATTTCACATTGTCCTTTAATACATTGTTATAAAAATATTGATTGTAGCTGCTTTAAGAGTGTCAATGTGGTCTGCCAAAGAAGTGACAAAGTCTTGTTATGGTGAACATCCACCGTGCCAAAGTAATGTTTTGCCTCACCTGGCCGTGGCAAGTTTTCAATAAGTTTTAATTTCAGTCAGAAAGCGAGGATCAGCAATCTTTGATTTTATATGGTTTATTTTCTGTGTTCCTTTAGGCCTGTCTGACATAGATTTTCCGACCTTAAAAGTTGCTTAGAGGGCTGTCTATTATTTTATAACTACTTGAGCAACTGATAGGCCTCGTAGGACAAAGCCTTCAAATGTGTCAACACACTGAAACAGAAAGAAGCCGCAGAGGCAGCATTGACTGATTTCATCCCTTCCAGGGGGTCTTTGCTGTATAGCAGCCAAACTGGCATGTGCTCTACTTGCCTGCTGATAGTCTTGATGATGCTGTCCAGCTCATCGTTGGAGGGCGGGTTGCGGCCGCCCATGGGAAACACAAGGTTGATGGGATCAAACAGGCGAGAGAGGGACTTGGAGAGGTAGGCTGCCTCGTACGGCTGCAGAGAGTCCTTCAGAGCCTTCTCCGGGCTGCACACACACAAAGAGACGGACATAAAATCAAAAAAGACTGAGTGCACATACATAATTGATGTCATTGGAAGATATCTACAGACAAGAAATGTTTAGGGAACCATTCTTAGTAACATGGATATTCTCTCAGCCACAATACAATCAGGAAATAGCAGCACTTTACTGTAAGCTAGCCTTTAAAAATTCAACATTTCAAATCCATCATGATACTATGATAGCCACAATCTATTTACTGTCTCATATTGACATATAATATCCTCTAATTGGCTAAAATATTAGTTATGGAGCACTTTAACTGCAGACACAAATGGGAGCAAAATGCCACTGTGTCTCATCCTATTACTATTCAGCGCAGACATGCTATTAGAGGTAGCATGTGTGTGCACTGTATTCATCATCATTATCTAATGACCTTATATCACTGTGATAGAGGAAAAGCAGGGGAAATTGTCCAATGCAGAGTAGTGAAGTAACATGGGAATAAGTCTTTGAATTTTTGCTTGGTGAGGCTGAAATGTGTTTGTGTACCGGAAACTAGCCTGTTATCTAATGTGTGCATGTGTGCGCGCGCTTACAAGCATCTGTGCACGTGCTCATACAACTTTTTTTCCGCCATGTCTTCACTCCCTCTCCATCCACCTGTTATATCATTCCTTTGTTCCTCTCCTTCCTCCGTGCTCCTGCAATCCTTCATTTCACCATTCTCTCCCTCCCACCTTCTTTTCCTGTCTCTGCTACAAGAGATGCACCACCAATCCCATTTGTTCTCTCCTGATAGCTGAACTTAATATGGTTTCTGCAGATTACCGAGACATAATCAGATACAAGTGATTGTTTTTCTGGAACTGATTGTTCTTTATGTGACTGCACATCACTTCATAATAAAACAGTAAGTGGTGTTCCTACACCAACGATCTGTTTAGGCTTGTGCAAATTTAATTATATTGTTCCAGAAGCTTTATAAATTAGTAACAACTTTAATGACTCTGACTAAGAAACAGGATTTAGCCTATTGATGACTAACGTCTATATTCAGTATGTTAAGTAAAAGCCTCACAGATTTTTGGTGGATTTCACATATTTATCGTGCCTTAATTGGTAGTCGAATTGATTTTCTTTTAACAAAAACAACATTCATCTGACATGTTAAATATCAGATTTACAAAGCACATATAATTGAAACTGAAGTTGTTCTGAATCCATTGGTAGCCTTTGATATAACTCTTCTGATAAACTGATAGTTTTAGTTTTTGAGTAAAGTAATTCCTGTAACATACTATATTTAGCAATTAGTCACTAGGGGTTGCTTACTTTATCCCATAGGAATACATTATAAATGTCTTGTACAATGGAAAAAGCAACAGCTTATCATTTTTATTCCTGAATTTATATTGTAACAGTCCAGAATGTGTGTATCAAGAATCACTAAGATCAAAAATATAGTTTTCATATTTTAACCAATCTGAAAAAATTCAATGGATTTGTGTTCAGCACAGCTCGTACCTTAAGTGTTGTAAAGGATAATATAAAATTACACTGTGGATACTGATGGCAGATCAGTCTTGTCTGATCCATTTGATAAGCTCAAGTGTACTGGATCGGTGCATCCTTTTCTCCAGCTCTTCAGGTTGTTGGTCTCTCTAATAAAGTCACCCAGTAGGAAGGAAAGCTCTTGGGTGTGAATGTATATATTTGTAGAACTTTGCATATTCTAAAACTAAGGAACATGCTAAACAATCAAACAACTAATCTGCATCAGTCTTAATATTGGCGTAGGGGCGTGCTGCGGCCGCGTCACGTGCCGTCGCTACACGTGCGGACCACAACATGAAAATTTCACGTAAATCAGCTATGAATAGCCACACAGCGCTTACTTCCTGTTGCCAGTAGGTGGCGCTATCACTATATCTGAATATTGTCATGTAGACGTGTTCAGAGCGGG
>NW_023339652.1:19118576-19119528 GCF_004916995.1 Morone saxatilis
TTTTTTTTTTTTATTAATTAATGTGTTAAAGCAATAATAACGCTATAACTTGCAATAATAACGCTATAACTAGAAAGGTTTCTTGTTATTATTTGATAAGTTTGTATGTCATAGTAACCTGAAAAACAAATTGTTTTAACAAAAAACTTTTCACATTATAACGTGATACTGGTCCATTTTTCTTTTTCTAGCATGGCAGTAATACACCACCGTAATATTTTTATAACTTCACAAAATATTCATGTTTTCACTGCCAGTCAGGTAGACATACAGTAGTGTTTAAAATAGTCATAAGAAATCTCAAATGTTATAATAACTGAATTATCCTGTTGTAGATCAAAAACAGAATAGTATCACAATATCCTTCTTGACATGTCTATCTCTAGAAAATTGCCTCTTAAAGGAATGGGCAGATGTGATTTAACACAGTGGTTCTCAACTTTTGTGGTGTGAAGGACTCCTAAATTGATACACATCAGGTCGTGGACCCATATTTGATAAAATGTAGTCTCAGTGATCCCCGTCCAATAAGATGTAGTAATTACATTAGTTGACAGGGAAGAGTGTGAAACCTAGGAACAGGAGAGTAATTTTTATACGTTCTCCACCCCACAGAAGTCTGCCACTGATTTAACAAACCTACTGTATGTTTATGAAGCCTTTGGAAAAATCAGCATTAGCTCCATCCTGTGAGCTCTTGTCCTTAAACTGCCTAACTGTTGCCAAGCAGAACTGTCTGACTCTGTCCTTTGTTGTTTATAATAGTTGTATAGAGCAATTAGAGTAATTTTCATTTGTATTTAAAAAGGGTTTTGCAATTGCGATTTTAGAAGAGAACGTGCTGTTGTAAAATGTGCAATCTGTTGGTGTAATTATCACAATAAGATTTTCACAATGAATTACACGTTACAACAAAAACAAAAATAACGTTTTGTAAAAAAAAAAAAAAAAA
>NW_023339652.1:19119626-19147665 GCF_004916995.1 Morone saxatilis
TTTGACATTAAAATGGGAATTTGTCATTTGAAACTGAGAACTGCAGCACTCACTTCCTGAAAATTGTTCACGCAATACAAACTGCTTTTAAGAGATTATGGTAAGGTTGAAACTGAAACCTTATTGAGTAGCCTACTTGTTATTCTACATTGTTATATATTAAAATTTGTATGGCTCTTGTAAAATCATGAAATAAAGTCTGGAAGTGAACAAATTAAATTCCGTTAGAGCATTTTATATACTTCCTACCATATTTTGTCCGCACAATTTAATTGGTTAAATAAATGTTATGTAATGTTTGTTTTTTTCTGCAAAAAATCAGCCTCATTAAAAATTCCAGAATCTGAATATGCAAATGTTCATTTCTAATGTTTTCTTGCTGGACTCATGATGCCCCCTACTTCACTGTACTGTCCATTCTTGGTGTATGTGCACTGGAGAAGTTGCAGACTGGACCAGAACTGACTTCCAAACTCTTTTTGGAAATCGTGATGGTAGGCCCTGCCCCTTAAAATCAGATTTTCATTGAGCACAGAGAAACATTCCACTTTCAGCAGATGAATGTAATAATATCCTTCAAGTGTGACTCTGCCCAAACAACATTTATAAAAAACACTGTAGGAACAAGAAACATTGTTTTTTGACTGGAGGGAGACTTTAACATCCAACCTTCCGATTCTCCTAAATCAAGATGAAATCTAGAATCTAGATTTTCAAAGGAATAAACTAATGATGACTATTGGATCAATGTACAGGGAGGTGGTGACGAGAATTCAGCCACACGGGGGCAACAATGTTGGGAGTATAGTAGATGTAAAGGTAATGGTTTTGGATAGCAAAGGTTAAAGCAGAAGGATATGGACTGGGAGATATTTGAATACCCCAACCCCTGTAAAGGTGTTATTCTGTGGCTATTCCCGAACACTGAAGGAGATGTATATAAAATATACATACCTTAGTTATCTAGACATTTACACAGAGAATGGGTATTAAACCATCTATCAGTTCATACAACTGAAATGTTAGCAATAATAATAAGTCTGTAACAGTGGGAAGAAGTTATGCCAGACACTGGTATTTTGTGTATATTCAGGATAAAATATATGGAATCAGTAAGAGCAGACTTAGTGCTAGAAATAAACCAGAGCCTGTTTATACTGCTTAGAATAGGACGATATAAGATTATGTTGGGTACCTGATCATGTGGGCATTAAAGGGATTGAAGGAGCAGACAAAAATGACCAAAGTGCAACAAATGAGAAAGATAGTGGCTTTTTTTTTTTCACCATGCCACGGACACACAGTTTGACGCACAGTAAATGAACTTATGATCACCAATGTGTCTAGATTGCAGTGATCGAATTTGAAGTCAATCTGATAAAATCTGTAGGAGGAGTTAGTTAAAATAGAAGCCCTGAAATGCCGGAAATGGCATCACAGTTTGACATTCGATTCATCCTGGCCAAATTTGACGCCATGCCATGGACACATGTTAAAACAACAAGGTGATGCTCGCTGTGTCGCTACGGCAACACAGTTCAATAAAAATTCGTAAGATTCGTAAGATGTCATTGTCAACATTCTAAGGGTCTTCTGACCAAATTTCAGCTAGATGTGTTCAATCTGCTGGGAGAAATACATTAAAGTGTAATATATCCAACCACTAGGTGGCACTATTACTGAACATTATCACATAGATGTGTTCAGGGTGGAACTCTTATCAGACAAGTGAAGTTTGGAGCCGACTGTACACTCAAGTTATAGCAAACTTGTGTGTTCTGGCGGTACATCAAAATTTGACACCACACCACGGACACGCCCTTTAACAAACTTTTCACCACAATCATGAAATATCATCAACAACATGTTTTGCATTTCCTGACCTGAATTTCAGCTCGATCTGATCATCCTGCTAGGAGTAGAACATGGAAGTATTAAAAATTTCCTTTTACCACTAGGTGGCGCTCTTACTATTACTGAATATTTTCACATAGACGTGTTCAGGGCGGGACTCTTATCAAACGTAAAGTTTTGTTGAGATCGGATCATGTATGCAGAAGTTATGACAAATCCCTCTTTTTATGGCGAAGGATCGAAATTGGACGCCACGCCACGTGTACGCTGTTCGACGGAATGTCGTAAATACTTTTAATCATGAATGTCTTTAGATGGTCCAAAAGTCGATCTGATCAATTCCCTAGGAGTTTGTTCAAATACATCGTGTGCAAATCGCCAGAAATGACCGCTAAAATCCAAAAATGGCCGACTTCCTGTTTGGTTTGAGGTATGGGTCCAAGAGGCTTTTCTGCTTCTTTTATTAAGATACACATGCGTACCGATTTTTGTACGTGTCGACCTTACGCGTCTTGAGGGCTGATTCGGGGGGGCGGGGCTTAGCCATTTGGCGGCGCCCGTGCACGGGGACAATTGCATACCGGTATTTTCGCTACGTTTGAATTTTGTGCAATTTTCCCTGACTTTTTGAGCATGTTCCACCAGCAGGTCCAGATGAAATGAAGGCAGACATAATGTGTACAAAGGCTCCAGGTTAAATAACTTGAATGGGACACCCATTAGTGTCCTTGTTACTGTGTGTGCATGTGTGTGTGTGTGTGTGGTGCTTACTGTAAAAGTCTTGACATATTTGCTGAGCAGGTCGTCCACTACATCCTTAGGCAGCAGAGGCTCCAGCTGGTTTATGTCACACTCTGAGCGCAGCTCTGGATGGCCCATCATCTCCACACTGAAACACACACAAACATGGATTCTATGACTATAAATCAGCTCCATCTGCAGGTCCTTCATGGAACCTGTGAGCTAGTGGTAGCACACCATCTTTTCCTTAAAGGAATATTTAGTCATTTTGGGAAACACAGTTATTCAAGATGTGGACATATAAACAAAAAAATATTTTTCCACTATTATTTGAATATGACAATATTCCACATTTTGTGTAAACAGCATATTCCATTTGGGTATGGGGGCAGCTGTGGCTCAGGAGGTGGAGTGGGTCGTCAACTAATCGCAATGTTGGCGGTTCAATCCTTGACTCCTCCTGCTGAATGTCCTTGAGCAAGATACTGAACCACAAATTACTCAGAATGCTTTGTCATTGGTGTGTATGTGTGTGAATGAATGGTTTAGTTTCTGTTTGTGATGAGCCTTTGCTATCACTGTATGGGTAAATGTGTATAGTCAGTTACCATTTACCATATTCCTAATTAGGCCCAATTCAGAATGGAGCATTATTCAATTAAGACATGTGGGTGTAGAGGTGGGTGTTGTAGGAGAGAGAGAGGTGTGGGGATGACTTGTGAGAGCAGGGCCAGGTGAGTTGATGGAGTAGTGTGCTGGACCTGAGTTTGCTACTGCATATGAACCAGAGAGGATGTCTGGAGTTGATCGTGGCTGTTTTATCCTTCGAAATAGCCAGAAAGCTCAGTATTTGTGTTGACGGTGTGTGCGGCTGAGAAAATAATACATTTGTGTTAGTTTATTGATCTGTGGTGCTTGATTGTGTGCTGGGGGAACCCACAGTTTTAGAGGGACCTGCTACAGTGGGATACGCTGATATTATTCCAGGTTTTAGGAGCATCCTTTAGACATGCAGTCAGAATATGCATCTGTGTGTACCTTTTGTATGTGTTGAGGACCCAGGTTAGCAGGGACACAATCTCATTAGCCTCCAAGTCCTCAGAGGCCAGTTCTGTGACACGAATGGACACAGCATTGTGGTAGAGACTGAAAAACCTGAAACACACATACATACATTACATACATTACATACATACATACATACATACATGAGAGCGGAATGAATGTACAGCTGAATACATTTGACTTTTTCCAGGTTTTCCTCAGTTGGTCATGTTATTGACAAAATACATGGTTCAATAGATTGTTCTGGTGACACAGGTTTGATAGGAGTGGATCAGAATGTGGTTTCCATTTTACATTTTTTGAACATTCAACTGTACAAATCTGCTTTGAAAGTGGTAGGTTTAGTGGCCAGGCAAAAAACAAACAAAACAACAACCAATCTCCAGAGAGTGCCACCTACAGAAGTTCCCTGATGACTCGGCTGTATCACAGATGATACAGATGATAGGGAGGAGGAGTACAGAGACCTGATCCAGAACTTCACTAGATGGTGCGACAGAAACCACCTACAGCTCAACACAGGGAAAACCAAAGAGCTGGTGGTGGACTTCCGGCGGAGCAAGAGGACCCCCTCCCCAGTTGAGATTAGGGGGGAGAAGGTAGAGATGGTGGACACCTACAAGTTCCTGGGGGTGACACTCAACAATAAACTGGACTGGACGGACACATGAGACCCTCTACAAGAAAGGGACAGAGCAGGCTGTCTTTTCTTGAGGAGGCTCAGGTCCTTCAACGTGTGCTGCTGTGTGCAACTTAAATTTCTCCTACGGGGGATTAATAAAGGTATATCTCATCTTATCTTATCTTATCTTATTCTTCCGCACGATGGTTCATGATTGTGTGGCAGTTTCTGAGGTGTATCTAAAGGCCTGAAGTGATCTTTTAGCCAAACTATTGCAAGGATTACAGCTTTCAGTGTTCATGGATGGTTCATGTTTCTGTACTAATACCACATTGGTTGCAGGTTACACTGTTGTTGCTACAACGCCAGACATGTTGGAATTGGAAACATTGCTGTCGCAGCCGCTGTATGCTCCCCTTTTTGCACAAGCAGCAGAACTTAAGGCTTCAGCGGCAGCATGTCAATTAGGGAAAGGTAAATCCTGTAACATTTACACAGACTCAGTATATGTACACAACCTCAATGGCTATATGGAAGCAGAGAGGTTTCATGAGAGCAGATGAAAAACCATTGTCACATGGATCTCTTATTGCTGAGCTCCAAATGCAATGTCTTTGCCTGCATCATAAGCAGTAGTAAAATGTGCAGCTCATGGGTCATCCACAGACATGCTGCTGATGAATCTGCTAAACAGGCAGCAACATCCTCAGACCTCGATCACCTGCCCACACTAATGTACCAGGGGGATCTGTGATCCTACCATTTCATTGTGCACTCTAGGTACAGTCGACTGCTTCTGCAGAGGAAAAACAACTTTGGATTAACAGAGGTGTTGTTAAAGACTGCCCCACTGGACTTTGTTACGCCAAGGGGTTGTTAGTGGCCCCTGCATCTTTGATACCACAGCTGTTTGTTGTGTGTCCCATGCTCCCAAGGGGGAACCGCCAAGTGTTACAGAACATGGTAAAACCTGTACAAAAAACAAACAAAAGTTGGCAGATTCAACAACAAAGGCAAATGCCACAACAGTAGCGAAAATTTCTTTTCAGAGAAGTCATCCCTAGGTTCGGAATTCCTGATAAAATTAGCTACAATTATGGAACTAACTTTGACAATGCTGTAATGAGAAGGGAATGTCAATCACTAAGAATCAAACATAGGCTAGGGAGTGTGCCACCGAAAATTTTGGCCGAAAACCGAAAATGCGCATTTGGGCCATTTTCTCAAAATACTTTTATCACCGAAACAACACGGCCGAAACAGAAAGTTGTGATGACGCAAACAAAAACCGCGGCCAGCAACAACCGCTTGTCTGGATAAGCGGCAACCATGTCTGCGTGTGGACGATTCAAATATATCTGAGAAAGACCACGATAAGCGATTTGCAAAAACGTGTAATGCTGAAATTTTAAGAGTGTGCATCTGTAAAAGCTTCTCCCATGTCGGGTTTAATTTATCACCTGAAATCCAGAAACATCCTGATTGGCAGAAGAGAAGAAGAAGAATGTGGGCACCAGAAAAGGAAAATCAATCCGAGCACGCCCCACACCGTTCTGTGGCGACGTTTTTGAACCAAGGCAAGAAAAGTTTTCCAAGTGATGGTGCACTTTTACCTGAAGAAGTAGAATGGGCTTGTGTCTAAGTGTTTAAATATTTGTTTTCCACTTTGCACATCTGGCAATTCTGGTGTAATTTGTTGTTGGCATCTTTGTTTCTGATACACTGTTATGTTTGTAGGCCTACAGAGAAAATATTGGTCATATCTTTCCAGCAGTTGAAAGTCTTGTTCTATGCACTTTGTTGAAGTTAAGTTATTTTTATTGTGCATTGTTTGTAATGTCCAGTGCTAAAAAAATATTTTAATACTTTTGTAATGATTTAATTCTTTGAATTGCAGTGCTGATTTAGTGAGCGGTTAGTACACAGTCATAGCCATAAATGCAATGGTACTAATAATTGGCATAATAATTTATTTCGGTGTTTCGGTTTTCGGTTTTCGGCCTTGGTTTCCTCATTTTCGGTTTTCGGTTTCGGCCAAGAATTTTCATTTCGGTGCATCCCTAATAGCAGAAAAACATTAGCCAGTCAAACTTGATTTATGTAGCAGCTTTCATAAAGGTTAGTGCAGTTCAAAGTGCTTCACAGATGACTGACAAGCCGATAATAAGACAGAACACATGTCGAGTGAAATAAAAAGTAGATAATAAAATTAAAAAGAAATATATAAAGGAATATAGTTTCTGCTGAGATTTTCTTTTATCGACCGTGCTTGAGCACAACAAACACAAAAACCCTTCACCCCTATTGCATTGGGTGCAAGCATTGGTGCTAAAGATTGACCCATTTATTAGCCCGATATCTGCATATCACACGCTTGTTTTAGTCAACCTCACTGAGAGAGTGCCACACATTATTTGAAGAACTTGCTGGTGTTCCAGATTCCAGATTTTTTTAAATCTGAGATTAGAGGTCTGAAAATGATCCTTGCTTGCAACTGAATTACCACACAGTGATACATTTAATCAGCAATTACTTGAGTATTAAAGGTGACCAAATGGTGAGTGTGCTGAATCTCAGGTAGGTCTCTAGAAGGTGATTTTCATAAACCAGTGGCTGTGTGGAAGGCAGGAACCCAATCTAAACAGTGATGTTGTGGGAAATGGGTTAGCAGCAGTAAATTCTACATGATATGCAGCTGATGGGGTAAACCAGTACAGCCCTTTCAGCCCCACTGTGTCCAGTACATTATTCCACTGTGTGCTCTGTGTTCTAGGCCGCTGCTGTTTCAGACCAGCGAGCTGATAGCCAGCAGTCCAGCTGTGGGTGACCTGATCCCCTATAGCACCCTGCTCCACTTCCTCCTCACCAGAGCCCCGTCTGAGCTCAAGTCTCCTCATCAGGTCCGTACACACACAGTAATGTACAGTATGAACAGATCATTGATTGGACTGTCTGCAGTGCGTATCACTATAACAACTAAAAGAGCGTGTCCCCCCACCACAGAGAGCAGAGTGGTCCATCGCCCGTTACTCCCAGTGGCTGGATGATCACCCCTCTGAGAGAGACAGACTCACTCTCCTCAGGTAACCACCTTCTTCCTTCTGCAGGTCATCACAGGTTACATGCAGCTCCAAGGCTCAGACCTCATGTAGGAAATCAGTCCCAGCAACGTGATTCTAACTGTGCTCAGTGATCAGCCTCTAGTGGTCAACTGTGTGTTGTAAATACAGATGATTTCTGTTCTCAGTCAGCTGTTTGCTGCCCCGCAGGCAGTATGATGATGGACTTGCAGAGAGTGGAAGCTCGCTGTGTTGATAGCTGCTCACAGTGAACGAGTAGTTGATTTATATTTTTAGTCAGTTAGTGATTGCTGTGAGGTACTAACAGTAGAAAGTGCACATGACCACACAACAACATAACTTCCATGACAGTGACTGAGTATGTTTACTTCCACATCTATTTTAATTTTCTGTTGTTTCATTCCTGCAGAGGGAAATATTCCACTGCTTTCACTTAAAGCTCCAGTGTGTAACATTTATGTGATCTGTTGTCAGAAATGTAATATAATATTAATACCTTTGTTTTCATTAGTGTATAATCACCTGAAAATAACAATTTTACCTTAGAATGAGCAGCTCCTCTTCTATGTAGTCCACCGTGTTTCTACAGTAGGACTAACCATACACTGGTTTTAAATGTTAAATGGACCTGTACAGCGCCTTTCTAGTCTTCCGACCACTCAAAGTGGTTTTACACTACGTGCCATTCACCCTTTCACACCACAGTTCACACAGCGATCACATCTGGGGTTCAGTAATCAATTGCTCCAATGATACTCTTAGACATGTGGCTGGAGGAGCGCGGGAAGATGGAACCAACAACCTTCCTGATTAGGGGACGACCCGCTCTGCACCCCAGCCTTGTGCGTTTTTCATAGCCACTGTAGTTTCTCTTACATGCTTGGAAGATGAGCTATAATCAACTGGACACACTGGTCCTTTAACTGCTGTAGTTGTGGTATTTTTCAGGTAAAGATTTTCTTGAAAGAACACTATCAGCTTATAAAACATGATGCACTGCCACAGACTGAACTACCTAACATTTGGTATTGCTAGTTTGATGTCAATACTTCAACTATGTCAGTTGTAAAAAGACATTAGATTTGATTATTAATTGCTCACATGAACTCATTATGTGTCTGAAGGTTTTGAGCTGGTTGTTTACTGTAACTGAGCACTTGCACACACAGCACCATCATCAGGACAGATCCTGTTTATATCATTGTGGGGTGTAACTGAACTGTTTCCTCTCTGTACTCTAAGGGGCGCTCTGGAGGCCTATGTGCAGTCAGTGAGGGCTCGGCAGGGGAAGGAGTTTGCTCCCATCTATCCCATCATGCTCCAGTTGTTACAGAGAGCAACCAGCGGCTCACAGTAGGTCAGAGCCTGAGGACGACCACACGGCTGTAATACATGTCTGCAGAGGATCAGGTTTAGCTCTATGCACACTACATAATGCCACCTTTATTATTTATAACTAGAGCAGCTAAATGGAACTGATCGGTCTTATTTGGCTCAATCAAGGGGAATGTATGTGAAAGATTTGAGTTCTGAGAATTCTGACTTTGAACTCACAACTCAAATTAAATATTTTCATGTGGGTTAGTTATGAGGTTTGAGTATCCGACAACAGTTCAATTCGGATTCTATGTAGAGGATTTGGGCCACATGTGAGAGTCTGAAGACAGAATACTGGGCTTAAGGTCAGAGTTATGACTTTATTCTCAGGAAACCAATACATTTTTCACATGTGCCCCACACACACACACACACACACACACGTGTCTGATCCTTGATAAGTTGGAGAAGAAATGGGGAAATATCTGCAGGACTTTAATATTTGTACAGCACTTCATTAGAAGCAGAGTATGACAGTATAGACAGGTGCATTCAGATAGGCCATTTCCATTGGTTGGGTGGAGGTTCCTCCACCAGCGGCTCCCATGGTTTCCACTCTGACATCTTCCTGGACAGAGCCAGCTCACACTCCGCCTGCACACAGGAGCACACTTTCATTAACACTCATCCCGGGACTGGATGAACACAAACACAACCAGGCTCGCGGTTTCCCCCTGCTCCCTGTGGCTCTGTATAAGAACATTCTGAAAGCAGCCATTTTGACAGGAAATGGTGAACACAGGTGTGACATTGATACTAATGAAGGAACAGAACAGGTCTATAGCCGAGGTTAACTTTGTGCTTCAACTTCCCAGGAAAGTGTTTGAAGCTGCAGTAGGTGACGTTTACAGAAACAACCAATCAGAGCCAAGAAAGATAGTTGACTGAGTCCCAAAACAGCTGTATGATGTCCGGGGAACTCATCTTTGTTTCTGTGAAAAAGGCCTGTGTTGTTTTTGTTTACATACGGTGGATTCTTGCAAATACCTTAAGGAGCGTCCTACTACTAATATAGTAAAGTATCACTAAAGGTTACCTACTGCAGGTTACCTACTGCAGCTTCAATGTGAGATGTAAATGTTTGATTGGAATTTTGATGCATTTGTTGAAATAAAAATCATGTTTATTACCAATATGTCAATAGTTCTTTTCCATTATTGAATGACCTGCATGTGAACTATTTAATAGATGCCAGAAGTATGAGGATAATTAGCCCAACAGTTGTAATGTGACCATCATGAAGACAAACTGGTTACGTAATGACAGTGACCTACCTGGAAAATGACTTCTTCAATCTGCCCACAGTTTATCTTCTGCTCCAGCTTCTCCACATCAGGCTCCTGTGAACAGAGGCAGCATGGCCATGTGTTGAGTCTCTCTTCTTTTTAAATTCATTTTACTAATGAGTTTCACAAAACATAATAAAATGCACACACTAACTTTATAGTATCACATGCAGAGCTGCAACAATTAGTCAACTACCGAATTAACTGCCAACTATTAATCAGGGTTCCTAGACATTTGAGTACAAACCGCTGTTTATCATGTGACTAATGATTTCATAGTCCAACTGTTAACACATTCATTCTGACGATTACAGCTTCTTTTTAGAAAACATCACAGGGGCAACAGTAAAATATGCAAATGGTAAAAATGTTTCTTTCTTATCACACTTATCCTGAAAGTTACCAAATTCTAATTCCTGGATAGTTCATTCATTTTAGTATTTTTATTTATTTATTTTAATAAAGAAAGTTTCTCAGATGTGCATATGTTCTGCTTTCTTTAGTCCTCTGTAACAGTGAACAGAATATCTTTGGGTTGTGGACAAAGCGTCGCTTTGGAAACACTGATCAACATTTTCACGAGACAGAACAGCACAAACTGAACTGGTTGAAACCTAACTTTTAATATTTGGTTGTTATTTAAAACTATGTCTATATACAGATATGTGGGATTATTTGTCACAGGTTCATCTCCTCACTAACTCCACTCCTGTGAGTATGACCACGGTATTTCATGGTGGCAGTCATCCATCTTAACGCAGCTTGAAGAGAGCCACAGTGAGCTCTTCCTCACTCACCGTTTTGACGTGGCTGAACCTCTCGTTGACCAGCTGCTCTGTGTACTTCCTGTAGGCTGCGTCCTGTGGCATGGTCTGCACCAATGTCAGGATCTTGGAGTACAGAATCCTCAGACGCTGAGGGAGAACCAGAGCGGGTTAGCTGCTGAATGAACAACGTCAGTTCATCAATTATCACTAAATATTATAATAATAGGTGATTATAAAAATTTTATTCATTATCATGGCTCTTATTACCATTAGTCATATTATTTTTATTATTAGTCATAATTATATCATTTGTGGACTTTTACGGACCCAAAAACTAATTAATGGATAAAATGATGAACAGATGAATGAATGAAATAATTGCTGGCATTTGTGTGTGGTGCATTCACTGTCTGCAGCTCACCTCATGTGGAGTGTGGCACACTGCCAGGCCGACCAGGCCCGTCGTCTGGAAAAGAACATCAGGAGAGACACTTGAGATTATCCTTCACTTCACCAACCTCACACTTCATCCTGATCAATACTTAGTTTTCCCAAGTACCCCACAATGTTCATTCACTGCTGTAAACACACACTCAGCTACTGGAACAGTTAAAGGCCTGAGTAGATCACTTTATATGATCACACACACACACACACACACACACACAAGGTCGAGTGGTTTGTGCAGTGGCACCATGACACAGCTTACTTAACATGAGTCTTATTTCAGCAGTACAATAGCCAGAATATGACATATGCTAGCTACAGAGGCTGTGTGTGAGACTTCATATAAATGTACTTTAAAGCTCTGGATTTGGGTTTTACTTGTTTCTGAAACCTTCAAATGTAGAAAGATTTCCAGCATTTACAACCACTTTTAACAGTGCACACACTTTAAAAAGCTCAATAACAGAGCAAAACCAATTACATTAAAGATTCCCTTCAGACATGTATTACCACACAATATACATATATACATACAAATAGTCTGCCTAGAACAGTAATGTGTGTCTGATTTTTTCCTGTAGAAAAAGGTATTATATCTTTACCTCATTAGGTCTTTAAAATGTAAAACTTCCAGAATCTCTGAACATACAAATGTTGTTCATTTCTAAAGTTTTCCTGCTGGACACAAAATGTCTCCTACTGCACTGTAAAGTCCATTCTCAGTGGATGTGCACTGTTGGCTTCAAGTTTCTATTATTTTTATGAAAATTGGGACATTTTTCAATAGCATTTATGTCATGTGACCCAGGGATTCAAAATCAATGCCAATTACTACACCAGACAAATAGGACACACCTGACAACACTCTAAAGCATCCCCTGCTTTATGGTCTATTCTATGGACCATCAGTTACTGAATGAACATCATGCTGTTTGGAAGAGGACTGGAACCAGAAACTCATCAGGAAACGGTTTCCCTGGGTCCATGACATGGAAGACAAAATAAACCTAAACTTATTTGTTGATATAATTATGAAAAGACATGAATATAGATTACAATAAAAACTGAAATCCATTAAAAAGAGGGGTTTCCTATTAGTGCAGAGTAATACAATAATTTGCCATTGATTTGGAGTCACAGTACACTGTCATTGAAGCTACTGAAAGATAACCTGATAGATTTGTATAGAATAATCATGAAACCGAAGATGCAGGTTTATCGATCCACCGGCTCACGAGCGGACAGTGATGGGCTGATTGATGATGAGGTTCACACAGATGGACGCAACCATGTTATCAGCTACGGCTGCTGTGACAGTTCAATATGTTCTCCATGAAACAACCCAACATACGATAACGCTAACAGACAGGACAGGTTTAAACACTTTACAGTACTGAGTTTCATTTTCAGTTCATTTTCCCCAAATGCAATTCAACTATTTGCTAATAAGCTAGCTACGTTAAGTGAAGGGGAATAACAGAGTAGCTAGCCACAGTAACAAGTTAGCCAACCCCACTGCTCCCACCATCCGGGTTTATATTCAGTGATATATAACGCTGTGAATACATTATCAGCTAAATGTTATTGTTGTATGTCAACCTTTAACACTGCCTGTAGCAGGCACACTGCTAAGAGCTAACGTTAGCTCGCACATCGTCCACCGTCACACAGTGCGCTGCAAACAGCACTCCATTAATGATACTTCATATTATTAGAATATTAAATATCTTCCTATCACTAAAACAAAACGTGACCTCTACTCGTACCTTCTTCAGCAGCCCGGCCATTCTCCTCAGCGGACAGCGATATCCGGCCACTCGATATGACGTCAGCGGTTAGTTGAGTGACACGAGCAGGGTACAACCTTTGTCTCAGTGTGCCTTTTATACAGTGTCCATGGATTCAACGCGTTTCCATAGAGATACTGACATGAGACATATTAATGATTCAAATGTAAAAAAAACAACTGTTTTCAATGTCTTACTCAGATTGTCAGATATGTCAAAAAGAAGCTGAAGATTAATTTCATCAATTTAGGATTCACTGAAAACTAGAGAGTTTTTAGCATTCTATAATACACACAGCACCGACAGCACGGCTCCCTCTACTGTCCCGTCCACTTTTTCAGAGGAACGATTGGAGTTGGGCCCGTTCAATATTTTTTTATTTTTGGGGCTTTTATTGCCTTTATGATAGTGACAGCTGAAGATAGACAGGGGAGGGGTAGAGAGAGAGGGGGGATGACACGCAGCAAAGGGCCGCAGGTCGGATTCAGACCCTGCGCTACTGCAGCAAGGACTGAGCCTCAGTACATGCCAGCTCTACCCAATGAGCTAACCGGGGGCCCCCAATATTCTTAATTTAACCCATTATACATATATTTAAAAATGTTGATCTTCCTAATTTAGTTCCACATTTGACTGGGTTTACATTATAGCCCAAAGACACAGAGAGCTGGTCTGAATCTGTCAGTAGCACACTTCTGTCAAACAACTGCCATGGTCCCAGAGTACTTTTATGGTAGAACACTGAGACCTTGTGAAAATGAAAATTGGATTTGCGTTCTTACAATGTCAGGTATGTTTACAGGGGACATGAATCAGCCCTGGTTGTTGCTGTACAAGAACTAGGAATGTAATGATATTCTCAACACTCAATACAACTGAAGATACTGGGTAATGATATTCTCAACACTCAATACAACTGAAGATACTGGGTTCACAGTATCTTCTCATGAACCAAAACAAAGTACAACTAGAATCTTTATTTCTGAGGTAAGGTATAAACTGTACAAGACAATGCTGATTTCTTTTTATGAAGTGAAACTCAAGTCTTAGCACCTTGGTACCACGATTGATATCAGGATTCATCTTCACATTTGTACATTTTGTATCGTATTCACACCTGAGTCAAACTCATTCGCACACAAATGCTGTACTGTTTGTTTGCAAATTGTGAAGAGAGCATTTGTAGAAATTAATTGAATTGAGTAAATTGTAAATTTGTAAAGTCAAATTTCTGAAAACAAATACAAAAAGAGTATGACCCATTGCATTGATTCAAATTCTTGTTTTCTATTGGTGGATTGTGTTTTGTGTTTACAACAAGTAAAATATATTTCTGCCTCATGGTCTGCTATTACAATGATATTGACATCTATCTACCTCCATAAACACCAGCTAGCAGGTAAAGACTTGAGGCTGAGTGGTTGGAAAAGTTTAATGACATTAAACCAGAGCAATGCCAGCTATATTCACATGACCATCATTATCAGTTTTTAAAACTTCTATTTTAAAAATGTTTGGCTGAAAAAAGACATCTATCTACAGTCCAGTAAAAAAATTCAAAGTATAAAAATATATTACAAATCTCAAGTATTTACAAAGACAGCGTCTCTCTACACGTGTGTCTAACTGTCTACAGTTACACTTCTGTCAGTTAGTTCTCACTATGGTTGTTACCTAAAACAAGCAACATCTCCCCCTACATGTCCTCAGTAAACTCAGCACCTAATGGACAAACACTGGAGGCCTCAGACAGCCATGACAAGTAAGTCACTAAACTCCCAGCATCCTCTGGGAGAGGGAGTAGAGTAGAAGAGGCAGAGATGAAGACGATCCTCCTCCTCGAGGTTGGATTAGCAGGAAGTGACAGTGGAGTTCCTCTGGGGGTGGTTAGAAGAACATCCTGAGGGAGAGAAAACATTCAGATATATTGTACTGTTTTTTACCAACATCAAAAGTCACTCACACACACGCACACACAGACACACACACAGACACACACCTGTAGATGTTGGGGTCCAGGAGTACAGCTGTGTCTGTGGGTAGCTTGGACAGATGAACCACCTTGGTCTTCTGCTGCAGTCTGTCACTCTCATTCACCCACACATCTGGCAGTCTGACGCAGTGAAGAATACAGTTACTGGGCACATCTGCACCGTGGATCCCAAGATCACACTCACTTTGTTTCTCCTCACACATGACATACTGAGGTTTATTTGTCAGTGTCAGCAGTGGAGAGCTGCTTTTTAACCAGGACCAGACTTTGCCTAGGTGGCTCCCTACGCTGAATTACAAAAATTGAGTGGCTCGATCTCATGTTGTTGAACCCTTTAATAGCAGCAGCTTAATGAAACTCCTGTCAGTGTCTTTTAGTGGTGGAAAGATCACTGAATATCTGTACTCAAGCAGAAGTACTGTTACATTACTAAAAAATGTAAAAAAAAAAAAATCAACTACAGGTAAAACTACTGCTGTTAGAATAACTTAAATAAATGTATTCTTCAAAAACTACACGGAGTATTAGTTACTTTTTTAGTCTTCATTTTTTTGCCTTTATTTGATAGAGATGGCTGGGTAGAAGCAGGAAGGGGGGGCAGAGAGAGAGAGGGGACGACATGCAGCAAAGGTCGGACTCGAACCCAGGCCGCTGCATATATGGGTCTCCAGCTCTACCGACTGAGCTAACCGGGGGCCCGTATTCGTTACTTTTTAACAGATAATGTTTAATGTATTATCAATAGGGGAGATCCATGTAAAAAATATCAACTTTTAACAAAGCACATTTCTTCAGAAGCCCCTCCAAAGCACCCAGCAGAAGTGCCCTCTGGGGTGCCCTACGGTAGATAAAGGTCCAGTGGAGAAGAGACGTTAAAGAGCCCCCGTAGGGGGTGATAATCCTAATCGTGACTAAGCTGTTTCACCATAAATGGGTCACAACTTTCTGCTCGATGGTGCCCCTCAAACAGCCTGAGACTGACCTCTCCGAACCTGAGCCTGACGGCAACATAAAGCAGTGAAAATATTCTAAATATAGTGTACACTTAAACTGATAGTTTTTTTAATGTGGCTAAAATCCATTTTGTTGCTGCCCCCGTCCACAGCAGTACGTTGCCTAACTTTTGTGCTGCTTGTCCAATCTGCTTCTCTAAACTGGGGGTGCACTGACTGCTGTTTATTGTAGGTTATACACTGAATATGGATAAGAACCTCATACAACCCCAGTTTTATAAATCCAGACTAACCCTTTAAGGACTTCAAACATTCTAAAACCTGCTGTGAACGACATTACTGCTAAGAATCAGTTACTAATCCTGCACAGTACAGACCTGAAGGAGGGTTTTAAATGTTGTACTTGGATGTTCATTTGTATCTAAGATCATCTCTGCAACTGGAACTGACTCATTAACTCATCATGTAATCTGATCTAATCTGACCTGTTATTCTGTTTCACTTCCAAAAGAGGGTGAGAGTAGCAGATCAGGTGGAGGAGGTGAAAAGAGGAGCTGGACTTACATGTCTTCAGGTGTCCAGTGCAACAAGACCTTCACTTTCCCAGAGTCCTCTGTCCTCCTGGCTATTACCTGAACACACAGACACAGGCATGAAAATAAGCTAATGCTCTGCTGCACAGAATGACATATACTGGCTGGCTAATGTGTGTATGTGTTATTGTGATGTGTGGTGGTGTATGGCTTTTCGTGTTGTGTGGTGTTGTTATTGTTATTGTGTTGTGTGGTGTGTATGTGTATTGCTGTGTGTGTGTGTTGTATGTGTTATTGTGTGTTGTGTGTGTAATGTGCTTAGTTGTGCCTGTGTGTGCTGGTGTATGTGTTATTGGTGTGTGTGTGTGTGTGATCACTGTGTTATTGTGGCGTGTGTTTGTGTGCGTGTATCGTGTTATTGTGTGTTGTTGTGTGTGTGCTTGTCTCGTTATTGTGTGTGTGGTGGTGTGTGTATGTGTGTCATTGTGTTTTTGTTGTGTGTGTATGTGTTAATTGTGTGTGTGGTGTGTGTGTGCGTATGTGTTATTGTGTTTGTGTGGCTGTGCTGTGTGTGTGTGTGTGTGTGTGTGTGGTGTTGTGTCGGTGGGTTGTGTGTGTGTGTGTGTGTTGTGTGTGTGTGATGTGTGTGTAACGGCCTGTGGAAACACCACGAACACGCCTGCTCGTCCGCTCCTGCCCAAGGTCGATTGGTGTGTTCCGGGTCCTTTTGCAAGGGCAGATGGCCTCGCATGGCAGGGCATGCGTCCATCTGGTCTGACGCGAAGATCGCTGGAGGTCGGGCTGCGAAATAAAAACAAGAGAAGCAAACAGAATGTGTCGTGGAGGCGATGTCGAGGTTTTTCTACCTCACAACACCTGGAACCAAACTGTGACAATATTCAGCCAGAGAACAGGCACAGTGTGGTGTCTGTCGGGTGTGTGCTGTGGTGTGTTTGAACCATACGGAGGGAGCCGCTGTGTTGTGTTCTTTGAGTTCTCTCTTGTTGAGCGGCCTGGACGGAAGACTTCCTCCCTTTACTTTTGCCCTGCATTGGTACACAGTCGTTGGAACGAAACCCTGTGAGCTGAAGTGGGGTTGGGAACGGACGGGCGACGCCCCCCTGAGACGGCAACATGTGGCGTTGCAAGCCTCCCACACGAAGCGCACGCCACGGAGCAACAGAGAGGATTAACAGGTGGTCAGGTGGGGGTGAAGCAGTTGTGGTCAGGGACTTTGAATTGGTTGGTGTGCTGTGTGGGCTCACCCCTTCGCAACTGGCTTGTCCCCGCTGTGGGTCCAGCATTGTTCTGCAGCCAGCTCTGACTGGGTGGCACGGCGGGTGTTTGTACATCCTTGCAAGCCTTCCACAGAACACCACAAACACCTGAAGTGGGAACACACACAGACAGGAGTGTCTGGTGGATTTACGTGTCAGTAGGTCGCGTGAAACAGAAAGGAGGCCCCCGCTTTCAACCAGCTGGGGTCTCTTTCTTCAATTTATAAATTGAATCAACCCACTCGACCACGTTGCGGCGGTGTCCCTATGTGTGAGAATTGTGTTATTCAACCCCCGGCATGGGTCTATATGTCTCAACAGCAGTGGAAACACCCAAACCACCAAATGTTTCAGAAGGAACTTTTACTTCCTCGTGTAGTTTCTGAGATTTTAGCTGCTCTGATTCAGTGGTATTGCCAGTACATCCTGCACACGGTGCAGAAGCCGGTGCCGGGGGCCGTGGATGACCGAGCGGCGTCAAAAAATACAGAGTCCGACAAAGTTGGAAATGAATGTGCTTTATGAAAGGGAAGGAGTTTGACCATTGATCCACTTACAAGATTTCCATTGAGATTCGTCGCATCTGAGTTATTTAACACCTTTTATTGGTAGAATGCGTTTTGATAAAAAAAGAAATATGTTCAACTTAAGCTTGACTAAACCTCATCTGTTGTCGTCGTCACAGTAAAAAGTGGGACCGCTCCTCCCTCACCCCCCCAAGCGTCAAAAAAGGAAAGTTTCCCAATGTTTCATAAAATCAATTTTCCGGGCCTTTTCGCTGACCATTGGACACGCAACTTGCTCATCAGTGGTGACATTTATCGGGAACACTTGGGCCTTTCACTCGGCCTCGTATGACCTTGCACTGTTTGTCCGAATCTCTAGCATTTTTTGTAATTTTAAAAAAGTTAATATATATGCTGATGTATTACCCCCACCTGATGGGAAAGAAAGGTTGGCTGTAGTTGAGTAAGAGACCTGTTTGATGAACATCACTATTGATACACAACCCATAGGTTCTGACCTTTCAAAATATTCCGTGTGAAGTGCAGTCAGTCGATCTCCTCCTCTCTTCTTCCTCCACCAACACCTAGAGCCGAAGGAATCTGTCCTAAGGTTTCTGCCATGTTAAAAAGGCAGTTTCCTTGCCCCCGTCTCCAGGGTCTTGCTCATGGTGGGTACCTGTTGGCGTCTCTGTAAAATTGTGTAAAAGGCATTCGGCTGTCTAGACCTGCTCCTTATTGAAAAGCTGTCCTGCGATAATCATACAAGCCAATTTAATTCGGTTGCAGCTCTAGTAAGAAAGAACAAACCTTCAGTCCTCGGCTCTGAGTCACCATCTTACAAATATGCCTTCGGTTCTTTCCCAAGCATTCAGATGTCACAAGTAAAAGTCTGTCCATTCATTGCAATTAAACTCACATTACCAATCTCACAGATGCTCTCCCAGTGGCCCACCACCTTGCATTCACAACTTGCAAACGACACACACGACACACACACCACACACACCACACAACACAACACCACACCACAACACACCACACACACACAGAGCCGGAGAAACTCACCCCCCTTCCCTCTGTTCGACGCCAACATCCGCGTTGCTCCTGAATTGTGTTCCTGCTAGGGTCGGCTGCTGGAAACAGGAGCGG
The DNA here is from genome assembly GCF_004916995.1 of Morone saxatilis. Lineage (NCBI taxonomy): Eukaryota > Metazoa > Chordata > Actinopteri > Moronidae > Morone > Morone saxatilis. The sequence goes on from NW_023339652.1 coordinate 19,139,064, forward strand.
CAGTGGTCCCAGCAGCAATCGTGCAAGCTCAAGAGACTTGCCCCTGCAGGTGCCCACAGCCAACCTCCCCGCCCCAACGACGCCCCGCCGCCGTGACCCGATCTGACCATGGGCTGGGGTGGAAGCGGCCCGCTGGACGCCGTGCTCCATGTCCATCAGGGTGCTGCCAATACTGGAGAATACACAGCAGAAGGAGACCAGATAGAAGATTCACACACTGCTTTCCTTTTTCTTTGGAACAAATTCAATTTTGAACGTTTCAAAATCTTTAATTTAAACAAATGTACCAGTCTATAACAGCACAACAAGCATTTTGAAGTAGTTTCCGGCCCTTGTGGTCCAGCAAGAGGGCGCACTCCAACTATCGGGAGCTTGACTCTATGGGCATTGCCTGTTGCCCTGTCAGCGTAAGCAAGGTTATCATTATGCTGTCCCTCTCTCGGAAACTTTGGAGTCTGTGGTGGTTACAAGCCAGCAATCCCAATCCCTAATCCTCACGCCCTCTAATTCCTGCTTTTACATAGTGTATGACAAAATGATCCATGTTGGTAACTGGGCAAAAACAACCTACACAATTCAGAATCTTAATATTAATTGGAGAATCACAATATGTCACAGTGCAATATTAATCACAGAACTGCAGGTTTTTTTGATAAAAAGGTCCTGTAAAGGTGGAACTAGCCCAGCCATTATAATAAATAGTTGACTGTCACGTGCTGCAGAGGTGTCCAGACCTACAAGTTCTGCGTTCTCCAGAGAGAAAACACAATTGTTCTGTTTGGTGAAGGACCCCAAAACAAACGGGGGCGCTGTGGTTAGCTGGTTTGAGCCCCGGCCCTTCCTCCCTGCCGCATGTCGAAGTACCTTGAGCAGATACATCGCGAAACCCCCAAATTGGGTCCCCCATTCGTTGTTTGTGTGAAATGTGGCATGAATGAGTTTCTGTTTGATAGAGTTTTTAACTTATCCTCACCTCAGTGTGGAAAGGGTTGAATGCTGGCACGTATGTGAACAGGCTCTGAGCTGGTCACCGAGAGGCGCTATAAAAGTGACAGGGGCCCATTCTACCATTTACCATTAACAAATGTCAAAATCGTCCAATCGCTTTTTTCCAGGAAAAATTAATTTGTGATACAAAAATTATCATGTGTCCTACCACTTTGAATCAATATCGCAATAACATCAAAATAACTTCAATAGGGATTTTTTCCTTCTACCATACCATGTACCGAAACAAAAGAAAACATTATCCCGCCGCCGATTGCTACACACAAGCACCAGCCGTGGCCAGCTCTGACATTCTACACTAAACATAAAACATAAATTCGATGACACATTTTACATGAAGTAAAGTCAGATGACAAGAAGTCAAAGGTACATGACAATGAGCTTTCAGTCCAGTCACGGTTCTTCTACCCGTTCTTACCTGTACTCAGAAAGACAACAGTTTGGGGAACCAGGCGGCGTTTGACAAGTACTGGCTGCATATTATACAGGTAAAAACACATAGTATTGATAGTTTGACAGATACTTTGCGTTTACGGATTCCATTAAGATTAATGATGGATAATCCGACCATTTTTTGGCATCGACAGAATGTTTTGATTTTTGAAAAACTGATGTGAGCAGTTTGGTTGGGGTCGACACCGAAACAAAAACGATGTTTTCTTTAATATCCACGGATAGGATTTGTGGTCGGCCATCCTCTGCAAGAAAATACAACGTATAACGCGTTTTAGTATTGTGATTTCTATTACTATTGGATTAATTGTGCAGCCCTAATTTTGCGAGGCACCAGTGTGTTTTTAGCTTAACTACCATAACGTCATGTAAGAAAAACTGTGTTTCCAGGCAGCTTTCAAAGGTGCTCGCCAATAACATACAAAACACATCCATCTTAAAATGGCTCAAACTGTGTGACTGATAAGCAGATTTCAACAGCTTGCCAATAGTGCCTTGCCAAGTGTGTGTTGTGTGTGTGTGTGTTGTTGTTGCTGCTGAGAGTGTGTGAGTGTGACGTGGTGTGTGGGCTGAGCCAGCTGACCATCTGCTCTGATCAATGTCCATACAGGCTCACTATGGGGGCCGTGCTTACACATCCTACAAGAGCACTTGTCTCTCTCTCTCTGTCTCTCAGCTGCCACCTGCTCTGTGTGAGAACAAAAGTTACAGTGAAGTCTTACAGCTGCCACAACAGCAGGATTACCAAACATTGGGAGGCAGCCAAGTGGGCATTAAAGCAGGCAGTGGATTATATTCTATTTTCATGAGACTACAGAGTTCCTCTCCTGTGCGTTAACTAAACACTGTTCAAACGCTCCAATTAAAGCCTCAAACACTATGTGGCTGTCTGATGAAATAGCCTAAGTGGACTCCACCAGCCACAGTGGATAAAAACATCCAGAGCAAATACGTTGTTTTTCAAATATGTTTGTGTGATTTATGTTCAACACCTGCAAACAGGTGCCAACAGTACGTCAATCAATACAATAAAACAAAAACTAGCTACTGTCAAGAAATCAGTTAGAAAGTGGTTGGTGAAGTCAATGAAAAAACTCTGTAAATGAAAAAACAGTGTACAGGTGGCATGAAGCCTCCTCTCTCAGTTTAGTGTGTTCATTCAGGTTTACAGCCTTTTACATCATGAGCTGAGGAGTAGGACTTCCATCCCCACTTGGTTACATGATTATGAAAGAGTTTAGATATGCTTCATTGGAGATGAGTTTCATATTCCCTGTAAAGCTGACGAGGAGAGCAATGTGAGATATGAATCTGAATATACTGGTTGAACACGCACTGCAGATTCATCTACTTCATGTGGAATCATCTGGAACTACAGCGTGTCCAACCAGTCACATTAATACTGAAATGTTTCTGTGCCATACTCTTCCAGAGGACGTTAAAGCATGTAACCAGTGGAACCAGTAAACAGTCCACACTATTAGAAGAGACAGAAAATGAAATCAAATAGTTGGACTTGGCAAATATGCACTTCCTTGTACTGTGAACGTTAGATGAGAAGATGGACACCACTATCGCTTCTATTTCTAATGAATTCAGTGAGCTAGATGAAAATAGCAGTCGTGGCTGACATGTAACGTTAGCTAATTCTTGTGACAAATTCCCTTGCCAAAGTACATCCACTAAAAGTGCTAATTTTTGTCCCCGACTGTCCTCAGACTGGTGTCTGACAGCATAATGGAAAGGATTCCTACAGAGATAGACCTTTTGTTTAACCAGAAACAGCTGGAATATCACTATTACTCTCCACCAGCCTCCATAGACAAAAACAGTGATTTTACCTTGCATATGATTCTAACATCATAACTTCATTCAAAGTGGACAGAAACAAAATAAAACTCTCCAACTCTGGTTTGGTTGCAATAAATCTTAATTCACAGACGCAGTTTCAGTCCCTCTACTCAGATGCAAACGCAGGGACTCAAATACACAACGCAGTCAGAGTGTGACGTCATTCTCTGCTCAGGACACCCTGACTGTACTATGTCTATGTACTCGTCTTAGTCACAGGGCAATCTGCCTCTCTGTATCTTTCACTGGTAAAAGCTTATAGTAGGTGGCAGCCTAGTTTTCAGGCGCAATGACTCAACAGCTGATATCAAACCTGAGTCAAGCTTCACATGTCAAGCTTTTGGTTTAACTGGTATTTCCAACCGGAGGGGACAGGCCTGATTGGAACATTTCCTTCCAGACATTTAGCATTATCGTTTCATCAACATTCACAGCAACTGCCACTAATGCTTCAAATAACAATTCTGACTCATTTCCAGTGTTTGCTGATGGAAACATAGAGGAAGCTAGTGAAAACTCCAGCAAGAATGGGACGACTAGCGGTGGTGCCTCCAGTGATCCAAAGCAGACGTACAAACACTGAGCGGTTACTCATTCTGCTAATAAGCAGCAGTGTAGGTGTGCACAGTTTCACAACAGTGTTAATACATAAACAACAGTCGTGCCAACAAGGAGAGACATAACTAAACTGAGTGTGGTTAGATGAGTTATGGCGAAGCTTCAGGATTCAGCTCACAGCATCACAACTACACTCTGAATGATTCACAGTTTCAATCTGTTACAGGAGCCTCCGGGGGAAGTTCACTTTCTAATGAATCGAGAGAAAAGAAAAATGGGGGTGGGGGAACAGAAACAGCCCCTTTCACACCCTCAACCCATTATTTTCAATAACCAGATTATGGTTATTGACTTAAATGTGCTACAAAGAGCTTTTAACTGGTTATGGAACAATACTGATGCCTCTATATGGCCTACATATACAAACAACAACATCAGAGAGCAGATTGGCTATTTCTATATAGTTCTTCTTAATGCCTACAACCAGGTGGGATTCCTTGAAATCAGACGGAACGAGGTGGTAGAAACACTACCGTTTTGTCCACAGGGGCCGCCAGAATCGACACAAAATGAAAGCTCCTTGTAGTTGCTCCAAGTCAAAAATGAACTGAGGTGAGGGCATTATACAGATTAGAGCCCAGCCGATTTATCGGTTAGCAGACATCATCGGCCGATTTTTGGCCTATCGCAGACATATCAATGGGGAGGGAGGGGGATCTATAAGCGTAAAGAAGCCTGTCGAGACTTTTTCGGGGTGTCGTCTTAGAAAGCAGTATCCATCCTTTTCATTGTCGATTAAACTGTCGGTCATTTGCTCTGTGAAATGTCAGAAAATGGTGATACATGATAATCAGTGTTTCCCAAAGCAATGTCCTCAAATGTTTTGTCCACAACCCAAAGATATTCAGTTTACTGTCATAGATGACTAAAGAAAGCAGAACATACCCACAATTTGAGAAGCTGAGAAAAATTGGGAATTTTTTTCTTTCAACAATGACTCAATTATCCAAATAGTTGGAAATGAATTAAAAAGTTGACAACTAATTGATTAATCGCTACAGCTCTGGATTGCACTGTGAGGTAATGGTTCTCACAGTACAATAGCTGCATATTAGATAATGATTTTGTTTGTCTGTTTTGATCAAATACAGCACTTCCCTACAAACATTTGTGCTACTATGAACTAAATGATGCACGTTGACATCGAATGGATGTTCATACACCAACATGCATTCTAGTCTTCTGCAGTTTGTAATTATATTGTTCTAGGGGGTTTATGAAATTGCATCGTTACAATGCTTAAACCTCTTCATGAAAGACAGAGCAGCAGGTTTAACTTGCCCATTACGTGTAGAGCACACAGTTGCTACTGTTTCTGTGTGAGAGCATATTCACATTTGAGAAGCTGAAATAAGAGATTTTTCTTTCTTCAAAACACTTGATTATCAGTTTGCAATTAATTTAACAGTTGAGAACTAATTGGTTAATATTGGGGTTCTGTACTGCTAGTGTTGGATATTGTTCTGTTAACTGTCAAAATGTATTAACAGCGTGTTTAAAAAAGAAAGAAAATTATACTAGAAAATTCACTTCCTCTTTGAGCAGTTTCATTTTTGCCGTCTGGCCTTCAATGGCTTTATCTGTAACTGATGCTTTATATGCTCTTTTATATGTGCTTTACGTGTGTCCCATATTTATTGATGGCGATTCTGTATTTGATTATTCTGCTGCTTGATTTTACTTATCCTTGTTTTGTCAGTACTTAGAAAAATGATTCATCTGAATGCAAGTGAAAAAACAACAACTGTTTACTGATTAAGTCAATTTCTCCCTGTGTGTGGATGCTTATTTACTTTCTAGTGGGGTGCTCTTCTTTACCAGCCTGTATATGATTATATGTCTTCTGCTGATATCTACTTTACTGCGCTGTCCCTTTGCTTTGGAATAGGTTAGTGACCCTGAAGATTAGATCCAAACCTGTTGGTGGTCACTTGGGCCCAGTATTTCAAAAAACCTTTAATCTAGATCAGAAGATAGGGTTATCTCAAAATTGGGTATTTCAAAACAGGATATGTGATCCTGATCCTACAAAACTGGGAAACTGAAAAAATATTGTTAACTTACAAGCTAGAGTCAAATAAAAAAGGACAGGAAATGTCTTTAGTTTTAGTCAATTTGGTCAAATTGGTCAACAACAATCACGAGGAGATATTGGTTATTATTGAGACTGGGATGTCCTCGTAAACAAACAGTTCTTAACTACCAGCTTAAAGGTAGGTAACTTTTAAAAAATAATATGTGAAAAAAAAAATCAGGTTCCTCTGGCTCCTCCTAGTGCCTAATAGCATTTAAGAACACACAGAATGAAAACAACCAATGAGAGCTCAGATGGATGGAAAGACACTTTGGACAGATGGCTTGAAGATAGCAGATTGTTGAGTCTCATTCCCAGGGTCGATATTTGACAACCTGGGGTAGAGACTCAACTATCATCTATCTTAGCTCTGATTGGTTGTTTTCATACAGGCCCGGTGGGTTCTTGCAAATACCATTAGGAGCCCTAGGAGGAGCCAGAGGAACCTGATTTTTTTTTTACAGATTATCTCATGTACTACTGTCAGGACATAGTGAAAGTTTCAGTAAATATGACAGAAAGTTATTTTAATAAAAGTGACCTACTGCAGCTTTAATGTTTAAAAAACCGTGAACTTGGCGTCGTGTCGTGACCTCACACCACCTCTCGGCTGTTCTAGAAACATGGCCTGTTCATACTGTTTACTACTTCAACTGACCTGTCCTCTGAATCCATCCGACTCAGCGGCTCTCCATCCGACGAGGTCAGCTCCACGCTGGCCCGCCTCTTAGTGCCATGCTCGGCTTTCTCCGCGGTCTTTGTGCGCTCTGCGGGCGGCGAGGAGGAGGACACGTTCTCCCCCTCTCTTTGTTCTTGTTTCAGCACCCGGGAGCCCTCTTGTGCGGAATCAGTGCTACTCGCCAAACTACCCTGCACGGGACTTTTCCCCGGTTCAGAGAGTTCACCGCCGGGTTCCCCTTCGCCGTCGTCTGCTTTTACAGTCGGTATCGTTGTTTCTTTGTCGGAGTCGGGGGCGGGAGAGGGGCTGTCCCCGTGCTGCTCCGCCGCCGCACCGCGACCACTGTTCACGTCCATTCCTGTTCTCTTCTCGTTGTTGTCGCCCGGTTTCTGTTTGGGGTCCGGCACGGCCTGTCCCTCCTTGCCGGTTTCCGCTGTTTCACCGGTGCCGTTTTGGTCCGACGTCGGCTGAGAATCTTGTTCGGCCCCTTCGCTCGGTATTTGAGCCATTTTCCGACAGCACGAGAAGCTATTTTTGTGATGTTCCACTCGAAAAGTTGCCCCCGGGCTGCCCTTCTTCCTCCACTCACACTCTCCGCTTCAAGCGTAAAACACAGCAGGGGGTTGCAGTGACGTCGGGCTCCGCATGGGCAAAGCTCGCCTCTTGGGAAGAATGTCTCACTCCGTACTTCAGAATCAGAAATATTTTTTTGGTCGGGGGGAGGGGGCAACTGATCCTTGAGCAACTGGTTGGTTACAGTAGACATTAGAGAAATAGTAATAAAAATAAAATAGGTATTATATTGCAATATCTAACAACATCATATATAGATATACACATATATAGAAACAATAAAAAAGATATAATAGGAGTTTGACCTATGTACATTATAAAACAATATATGAATAAATATAGAAGACAGAATTATATGTATGCTACAGTATATGACACAAGTTTAATGAATAATGAAAAAATAGTAATAATAGCTGAATCCTTAACCCCACACTAACCCAGCAACAACTTTGATACTGAATTAACAGAAATAATGTAGGTCATTACTGTTTTCAGCCTCTATAACAATAGGTCACCAAAACTTAACAGGGAGTCGTGAGGCCTTCTTGATTTTAAGCTGGGTTAGAAAACTTAAAAATATATACACAGTAGAGCTATAATCTTAGCATTTGATTCACTTCTGTGAAGAAAAGAAAATGTTAATTGTCTAACAGAACAATGGCCAAGGATCAGGGAGAAGAAACCACTTAATTTGACAAAAAAAAGAAGTCTAGCAAGTATGTAGGATTATTAAAAATGATAAACAAATGTACATAATACAGACAGATAATTGTACAAAAAGTTCCCTAAAGAGGAAATCATTTGCCCAAAATTCATTGAATCACACCATCAGTTTACTCAATGATAGAAAAGGGGTCCCTTAAGAAAAAAGGTTGGGAACCATTGGTCTGAAATATGGAGATTTTTTAGCTTTTCTCTGTCTGATATCATATGAAACTGAATATCTTTGGGTTTTAGACAAGACATATTAAGACATCACCTTGGACTTCTAGAAACTGCAATGGACATTGTTCACTATTAGCCATTAATCAATTAATCTAGAAAACAATTGGCATACTAATCAATAGTAGTGGGTTGCAGCTGTATATCAGTGTAATGTGAAGATATATATATATACAAAGTTCAATATTGCAAATTAAAATCTAAAACTTAAAAGTTAATCCTTATCGAGCAAGAACCTTACTTTCATTTCATATTCAGCACACTTGATCTTCCATAAGATAGAACATCTCACAAAATAATAAAACATTTTTATTATTGCAAAAAGTAGCACCAACATAGCACCTCTAGGTGCGGAAGCCCTAAAGGGCCATGCATTCATACCGTTTTCCCGTGATAACGAGTTA
>NW_023339652.1:19147765-19153794 GCF_004916995.1 Morone saxatilis
CATAATGCTGAGAATATAACACGAGAAAATTAACTCGTTATCACGGAAAAAGGGAGGAAATAACATATATGAATGCATGGCCCTTTAAGGCTTCCGTAGCTAGGAGGAGCAGAGCGAACCTTTATTTTTTAAACAAAACGATTGAGTCATCTTCGCAGACATAGACGATCTGCATTGTGGCCTCTCAGCTCCACGTGTTCCGACAAACAGAAAAACGATCCAACTAAAAAAGTGCTGAAAAGGCACGTTCTTATTTCAGCAAGGTGCGTATTCCTGCAGCCTCGAGCACTCTTTTAGGCTGCCGGGCCCTCAGGACCGAACCGCGGCCGTCCTGGTCTCAAACTGCAGTCTGTGGACACTGTGAACCGAGCTGATCTCTGTGGCCGACTTGTTGCATTGTAATGAAGGCCTGCTTCTGCACTGCCTGTCCTGAGATGGAGAAAAAGTGCCCTCTGTAATTTCAGTTGTATTAGGCTGCAAAATAGTCCACTTCTCATATCATTAATAATACTAATAGTAAGATATTAAGGACATCTTAATAATAATAATAATAATTTATTTATAGTTTTCTTGTTTTCGTTATTGTTACACACCAGTCTAACAAGGCAAGTTCCTTGTATATCAAAACCTACTTAATAAACCTGATTCTGAATAACTAATAATAGTAAACTGCATTTTCTTTGCAGGCACACATACAACAATCTCAAGATGTTAGCTTTCAGCCATATTGCTTGGTCTTCATCAGATGGACCTGTTGACATATAATTTCATTCTCAGCACTTTTAGAGTTTTTTGTATGTGTTGCCTTAAAACATTAAGCATTAAAATGAAGCATTATTGACCCTGGAATGTTTGGAAAGTGGACAAAACGGTCCCAACTCAAGGCCCACTTACTAGCCTTTTCCAGACAGCTTTCATTTAGAGCTGGATAGAATCTAATAGCACATATTTAAAATATAATCTGGGCTGATTGTAGTTAGTCGGTCAACAGGCAACTGTTTTGGCAATCAACAGGGTTAGGTTGTAACTGATTACATGTAATCGGGATTATAAAAAATAAATTATTACAATCAGCCCAGATTATAATTGAAAAATGTGCGATTTACATTGTTAAGGATTTCTTGATAATTTTTTGATTCTCTTTAAAATATGGCAGTTTCAGAATTATGAACTTTGTTTCAGGTGTCTGAAAGGTGCATCTGGTCTCACATTCGGGGTTTCTTCCACCAGGAAAGGAATGGCGTTGAGTCAGAATGGAAAGTTCGAGCAGCAGCAGTCCCTCAAAAATAGCCTAATTCCTGGAAATATCGACATCACCTCTTAAAAAATGTGTCAATTTCTTTAGTACAACTAATGATTACAATATATTTGAAATAATCCAAAATTATTCAGATTGGATGACACTGGTTTTTATAATCCAATAGATTATGTCACAAATTAAAAAAATTGCCAATTTTGTGGGAAAAGTAATTTGAGTAGTAGTGTAACTAATTACTTTGGTAGGTAACATGAGTAGTAAATGAAATTTTTTGAGTAACTAGCCCAACACTAGAGATCAAGTGTGCAGCAGTTGCACTTTGACCCATTCTTTCCTGTATTCTGTGATCAGACATACAAAGACTGTTTAGGGCTGCAGCATATAGCAAAAATAGCATTGTTGCAATGATCATTGTTGCAGCAGTTTCATTATCACTAAAAAAACAATTAAAATCGTGATGATGTGACATTAGTTGGGGTCTGTAGCACACATGTTTTCTTACATCTGGAGAACAAGATTTGTAGGTCAGGTAATCATTGCAACACTACAGCCCCAGCCCAACACTGTTATGTTTCTGTACCTGACCTGTACAGCCTATCTTTGGGCTTAACCTTCACTAAGTGCTGACTTAGTGCAGGCTGTTTAGTCCATCGGATCCCAACCTGGGGATCAGGGCCCAAAAGGGGGTCCCAAAAAAAACCTGACTGGTCACCAAATGGTTAAAGCCTCTAGAAAGGAAGAAAACAAAATCTGTTGAACAAAATTAAGAAGATGTTTTCTGACTTTTCTCTTTCTTGTAAAATACAGGATACTTTGAACTCCTCAGGAATGAGCCCTTAACCTGTACGTAACCTCTGATCACAAGCAAACATAAATAAAAAGAAGGGTCAGAGCGCTGCCTGAAAAGAAAAGAGTTAATTTGACATGCAGGCAACAATAAAAACAGCAACAAGCCCATTTTAAGAACATCAACATTTATTTCACATGATATAAAACAGATGGGGTATGAACTTTTTGCATATTGACCCTAATAATATTAATAATAACCTCTTATAGTTATAATATTCGCTCTTTTTTTGTGTGTACATAAATTAAGCTATTTTTTTTTTTTTTTTTTTTTTTTTTTTACAGTTTATACATCTCTTTTAAATGTCTTTTATATCCTGGAGCTCCAAAGTCCTACTTATTGCTTCGTACGTGTGCTATTCTCCGATTCATCACCACCTACAGGACAGAGTCAAACGCAAAATGTCTCATCCGTGACGCATCCTCAGCCTCTTTACTGTATATCCTCTAAGTAATGTAAACCAAAGAGAAAAAACAAAACAAATAAAAAGGGACAAAAAGCAGACTGTAAAATCCAAAACGCTCACATACTGTGTGTCATCAGGAGATTCAGACTGTCTGCTCCACATAAATAATCACAACTCCTGCAAAATACTTAGTTCTGTCCCAAAAAAAAGAGAAAACAGCAGCATGAAGTGGCACCTTGTTGAAGTAAAAATCTGCTTTATGTTCATATATATACTTTTTATATATTTATATATATCTATATATATATATATATATCCAATGAAGGACAATCTGTTATGTTGCAGGTGCAAAAGATGTGAAAATAGAGCAATAAAGGAGCCTCCGGTCTGAACACAAAGAATTAAAATCAAGAGCATTGGCGGTCACTTTGGGGTTAAAGTAAAGCACTGCATGTGTGTCGAGTTTTGGTACTCAGCCCATCAGGTGCTCCTATATACAGCTGTACACTCGCCTCCAGCAACAGCTAATACCCCCTCCTCCAGATCAGTAGAATATTCTAATAATTATCATGTTAAAGATGACTGCAATACTTAGTAAGGTATCAAAGGTCTGTATATTGATGTGTGTGTGTGTATTTGGCAACACGTTTCTATGGAGCTAAATTATACCCCCAAAACAAGCTGTACATACAGTCAAGATTGTGAAATGGTTTGATTTGATATATTTATACCACCAAAATATGAACTACAGCAACAACAACAAAAGAAGAAGAGAAGAGAAGATAAATGAGACCTAATTAGGGTCTGTGGTTCGCTGGCTGACCCAAGGATGGGGAAGACAGAACAGGACAGAGTTCCTTTCCGTCTATTCACCCTGACTGGATAAATTGATAAATACAGTTTTTGACAGCAAGCTAATCAAAGTCTATGTTGTGATCAGCATTTTATGGCAGGGGGATCCCACCCCAGGTAACTTCTGCCGTCCGATATTCTGTTTTTATGAATAAATATGGAATTGTACGCGTTTCTTCTCAAAACTTCTACACTCCTGCCGGCTGCTGCGATGCGATTTGACATAATCCCACCCATTGTTCATCAACGACGTCACAATGTGTGCGCGCCACAAGTTGGTTGAAGTAAGCGGCGGCCTTAGCAAAACTAACACACATGCATGATTACGCATCGTTACTCACTACATCTTCAGTAACATAGGCATACGTCTGTTTCAGTGCATATGCCCCCCACCCCCTGCTCGTGCCTTGAAATTATGGCCCCCTCTTGTTAACTAGCTAGTTAACTAATCTACATCAATTTAGTTACAGCTGTTAACTAATGTTAGTAAAATGCTAGCTAACTAGATAGCTAATGATTGATGTGAATTAGCTAGCTAACATAAGATGGGAATTCCACTTTTATCTTTCAACCGTCTTTAAAATGCACTTGTCTTTTCAACATAGATTAGCCTACTACATAGCATATCTAAGTAAACGAAAGGAGAAAGTTGACCGAGGTTCTGACCGAGACTTGCTCAACTGTTATTGGAGCACATAGCAAAAAGGGGCGGGGCTTAGAAAGGGTCAATTCTGACTGCAAATACACACCAAAGACAGGGAGGTGGTGGTATGGAGTCAGGCTATGAGCTCTGCAAAATTTGGATCACCTACCCTCTATGCTGTGCCTGAATGCATCCTGTGCTCCATCCTAACTATGCTGCTCTATGGCCCAGAGATCATACTGGTTGTACTGGGCAGCCACCACATGTTCAATTGTGTGAATGTGGAGCTTGGTGTTCCTTCCAAACAGCATCTGTGTTCAGGAAACCAACCGTCTGTAAAGATTAAAAACTCTACTGGATACACAGGTAATAAAAACTCTAGAAACACTTTTAAAAAGCTCTGCCTTTCTGAAAGGACACAAAACAGACACACAGACACCAGCCCTACAACAGACTATCATGTAGGTCAAGTAGTTTCAGAAATCTTTTGACTCTTGTGCGAGACACTCCTTGGTCTACCACTTCCTCTTCACTTATAGACCTTGTGTGCCTGCGTGTTACTGCACAGCCGGAGAGGAAAAGGGTTTGTTGCATAAAAAAATTAACTTTTTTTAAAACTCAGATTTTATGCAGATTGTGGTGTGTCTTCTTTATCAGTAACTCCAGGATTTGACAGGCTTTTTTTGGGATTGTTCCGGCCTAAAATGCCTGAATCATAACCCCTTATTGTGATTTTGTGTGTTTTCTTGCCAACACACAAACTGACTTATATGGTGACAGATTTTACAACTCTCAAGACTAAAGACAACTAAACCATTTCACAATGTTATTTTTATGCAGAAATGTTTTGGGACAAATGTGACTCCATAGAGTTGGTGTTTTGCTCAGGGACATATCAGTATGGACAGATACTAACAGGAGCTAAAGGTACAGTACATCTGCCTGTCTCTGTGTCTGGATGTGATGGCAGTCCATCTGTGCTCTCAGCAGGGCTGCCGTCCTCTCAGTCTCCTCGCGGGCATGTAACAGTAGTATCAAAGTTGTAAACGCAGGAAGCCGTGGAGCATGCTCGGTGCAGGCTTGGCTACATTTGGGCTTTTTACGGGACGCCGGTGTGCATGTGGAGGTCGACGTCGCTCACGTGTCGCTGCTCACCAAGGTGAACGTCTGCGCTGCAGGGAGGAGGAGGAGGAGAGAGGGAGGGTGGAAATAAAGAGTCACTGAGAGATTCCACAGGGATGAGAACTAGTTACACTGGTATTTTTTTACTTTCACTTTGTACTTCACCCAGATATTGAACAAACAAAAAACTATTTCCAAAACTTTTCCTTCAGGCGTAGTGCATGTTTGGCACTTATCTATGTGTTAAGCTAAGATTTAAAGAGGCACTTGTGTTCTGCTTACTAAATCATTTAACAGCAAAATACAACAGAATTATAAAGCCTAATGGGTGATCTCTTCTAGACCACTGGTTCCCTACTTGGGGGTCCTTACCCCCACTAGGGGTCACCAAAACTTCATGGTGGGTCGTGAGGCCTTCTTGATTTTAAGGGCTGTAGGCCCTCAGCATTTCCTTCATTTCTGTGAAGAAAACTAAATTATCTTTTAAATAATAAAGATTATTACTTAAGATATAAACAGGGCACATTGAAGACCTGGGCAACAAGCTATATTCACAGAGCCTTCACTCTCTGATAAACAGCCTTCCTGCATTAGAAAAGTTCAAACAACCAAAGAGCTGATAGTACGATTGATAAAATAAAATAAAACTACATAATACACAGAGAGAAAAGTTGCTAAAATATCAGAAAAACTCATCTCTGATAAATATTCAGAGGAAATAATCTGCTCAAATCTTTAGCTCTGGTTTTACACAAACGTCCAGCAGGTATTGTGTTCCCTGTTTGGGTTCATTGTACAGTTTATCAGTTCTTCTCTACTGTTATTGTTATTATTGAATATAATATGAAATATCCATAAAACTACCTCACTTAGTTTACTCAATGACAGAAAAGGGTGGGAA
>NW_023339652.1:19153819-19161109 GCF_004916995.1 Morone saxatilis
GTTATGTCCAGATTACCACTCGGGAGATGGTTATGGCACAATGGCCCGATTTATCTTGCTGCGCGTGGCAGAACACGGCCCAGGATCACCAGACCCGAATTTATATCTATGAGAGAAGGGATGTGTATATGGTTGTGTTAGAATTCCTTTTGATTGGTGCCCCCCCGCGGGGCTCCACCTGCTGCCCTGCACCTCCAGCCAGTCCTCAATTTATCAGCTGACGATCCAAGAACTCAGAATCAGAATTGATTTTGTTATTGCCAGTAAAGTTTTTTACACCTACAAGGAACGTTTGTCTTTTTGGGTGCATTGGTGGCCTGGCAATCATACAAATATACAAATCACCAAAAATCACTGTTAAAAGTACTTTTAATATAAAATAAATAAGAGATAAGAAAGGAAATAGAAAAAGTAAGCCCATGTGGACAGATTCAAAGTTGCATTTACTCCAGTACCAAAGTTTGTCTTATTTACCATTTGTTTGGATGTTCATGAGCTGCTCATCAGGTTCTTGCTTAGAGACATTAAATTGACTAACTTTGGCTTTAAATTGACCAACCTTTTGACAACGTGGCTAACATCAATTCCACTTCAACCCATAACAGCAGTAGCAAACCGAAAAAAACGGCCCTAGACATCATTAAACATGTTAATCCCAAGCCACTTACAATTACACATTCACACCAACAACTTTTTCTATGTGTGAGGCTCGCTTAAATGAGCTGGGCTTTGCTCCAGAAAGCACACTCTCCAACTGAAACGATCCCCTCCAAAAGAACATACAGTATACAACTAATAAGTAGCTTGGAACAATAATTGGTGTGGTCTTCAGTATGTTTTATCTGAACAAAAAAAGAAGTTTAATTTCCACATTAAATCCTTACAAATTCCATCCTCCTCCCTTCACTTAAGTTATAAAATTCCAAGAAATCTCTGAATATGCAAATGGTTGTTCAATTTCTAAAGTTTCCTGCTTGGACACAAAATGTCTCCTACTTCACTGTACAGCCTTCCCAGTTGATGTGCACTGGTGGCTTTTCAGGGTTCCAATTTATGATGTACAAATCATGCCTGTAGGGCCCGCCCCTTTAAAATCAGATTTCAATGAGTGCATGTAGGGCGGACCTTTTGAAGAGTCATGTGAGAGAGAATATCATTTCTTCCTGAGCCAGATCAAGAACATTAGTATCTAATACAAATACAGACTAGTCCTTTTGATGAAACGCTCAAGAATTTCTATCTCCTTTCGAGGAAAAAAGCAGGGGCTTTTGATCTGAATTATGTGGTCCTTATGCCCACCCTGGCCTGTGCAGGACTCTGTACAGGTACCTCAACTGGCTATCTGCGTTGGCTCGAGCCTGCCGGCTAATTCACACTCCAGCAGGGTCCGTCCCATGCAGTGCTGGTACCGGTCTACACACTCGTGCTCGCCTTTCACCTCTCTCGACATCCCTCCTGCACTTTGTCTCCGCGCATGAACATAGAATCATGTCAAGGAACAGCTTGCCAAGTCGTCATTAGAAATGCAGCCAGTTACACTTATAGACAGGTTAGTATAATACCCTTTTGTATCTTCGGACTGTAGCTAAAGGTTAATATATATCGAGAAAACTAAAAACAATTATACGCAGCAAACACTATTAGCTCTGCCAGCCATGAAGTTAAAACGCTGTTGCGATGATATCCCAGAGGTAAATTACTGGGTCTGTTGTCAATGGAGCGCTGCGTTGCGCTGCAGTTGCCCATTGGTTTGCTTGGTCGTTGAGGGGATACGACTCTTAACTCTAACTGGCGACATCTACAACCTTAACACATATAGAAAAAAACTGAAAATTGGTAAAGGGGAAAAGTTCTATTACTAGTACCTTTGTCATTTACTAACTGCGTTTTTCAGTGATATAAAGGTTACTATTATCCACATTGATCTCATTGATCTGCACATTTTCGTTTTAATATTTTAACTTAAAATGGTGTATTTGTTTTAAATGAAAAATTGTATAATTTATATGTTCTAAGTGGGTTGGCCAGGACACAGTGAAGGTCACACACCTTTAACGTTATCACGGTGGGCATCTCCCGACCTGCCGATACACCAATCAAGAGAGGCTCACGTAAACTACAAAATATCGCATGAACTGTTTTGTGCAGCTTCTGTGCGAGTCCCAGCAGCCTCGGAGACTATCTGCTCTGCCTCCATGTAGCCACCTTCAGCTGCTGCAGAGCTGCCTCCAGCCTCCACAGGGTCTGCACAGGTCCCCCTCTGCCTGGACCACCGGCTCTCAGCACACGCACACACCACACTCATGTAATCTCAACAGGTTTGAAAAAAGTTTTCAAGAAAAAAGTTAGCACGAGGAACTATTTTCTAAGCTAAATCAGTCTACTTAAGGCCTACGTGTGTGTGTGTGTGTGTGTGTGTGTGTGTGTGTGTGTGTGTGTGTGTTGTGTGGGATGGGGTATCACCTGCAGGATAACAAATTCTTTGTTGAAGGAGGGCGAACGGGACGGGGTTTCTCTCTTCTTCTCTCGGAGTGACGAGGCCTGCTGGTTTCTCCTCATCCTCTCCAGCTGCTCCTCCACGCTCATCCTCGTTCTGCCCACCTCTCGCTCCCCAAAACCCGTCTGATCCACCGCACTCCTGGGGCGGTCCTGTTCAGGACAACACTCAGCCTTTCATCCAAAGCAAAGGTTTGCTGTGGATACTAAAGCTGTCCTGACTGTCTGACCTTTCCTTCCATAGCACAATCGTCATGTATGAGCTTTTGACTTTTTAAATCTGTGAGTGAGTGTTTACGGTCAGGATGTATGTTGGTGCAGTGTAGGTGTGAGTGTAGGCTACAGCCACGAGGGATAGTTACATCAGATCCTGTGTCCAGGCTTCATCTGTGGTTACAGTCAGCTTATATTTTTAACCTTGATGTGGCAGAATGAGAGATATTTTTTATTTGACTGAGTCAGCGAGCATAGCCTCGCTGTGGAGAAGGGACGCCATAAACAGAGCCGGCTGCCGGAGGAGGACAGACCCTGCTCCCGGTGTGACAGAGGACAGGTAATGACACAGCTACACTTCCTCACCTCATGCCCCAAATACCAGGCTTTTTCCTAATATTGTAAAAATACAGCCAGAATCTGAAAACAGACATAGAGAAACTGTCATATATACTTGGGGAAATGCCCAAATGTGAGATCATTGCTGCAAAATGTATCAGATCCTGTAATGACCTCAGGACAACCAGTGGAACCTGAGAAATAACTCTCTGTTGATTTCTTTAAATGTATTTATTTATTTATTTAAATTGTTGTTATTGTTTTTATTATTTTTGTATATCAGTCAACCTTGCTGACAGGCCTATAACTATTTAGTTTGTTATAACCTGACTAATGATTATCTGTAAATAATTTCATGATTTTGCACACTGATCATATCAACACATACTCACACACACAAACAACATTAACACACGCACACACTCATTCATTAAGACTCTATTCCAGGGAGAGCATGACAACCTCCAGCACAAGTGTGATAAAGAGCGACAGATTAAAGAACCTTTTTGAAAAGGGATTAAGAAAAAGAAGGCGGTATGTTTGACCCAGAACAAAGACAGATCTTTCTGCTCTGAGATGTGAAAACAGGCAGTGAACCTGAGGGGAAAATGGGAAACTCTTCTGCCAGGCAGCAAACATATGACATGTGCCAAAAGTGGTTAGTAGAGTGAATACACTGCTTGCTTTGAATGAGACTGTCAGGTAAAGTGAGATGTCATTGTAAATGTATTATTAAAAGATATGTACTTCCTTGTTGGCAGGGCAGATTAAGAATCTACTGAGCTCTGACTCAAAGGAATGTTCACCCACACAAACACAGCGATAACAAAACAGCAATCCTTCGGGCTGATTGTGCCACATTCACTGAGCTGGAATTGGTTCATTTCATCTAAACAAGCATTTGTGTCTGTTGATGCTGAGGGCAAAACCTACTGATCTGGATTCAGGCTTCTTAGTCTTCCTCAGGGTGACGTAGGAGGCGATGGTGGAGGACTCGGGAGGGCTCATGGGAGATTTGGTCCTGGGAGGGACGATGCCCACCGGGCAGGGGGGCGCTGTCGGAGAGATGCCAGGAAACACTTACACATTAGCAAACAAACACTGCAGTCAGGCTAATTGCTCACGTTGTGGCAGGAAATGCAACCGTGCTCCATTTCACTAAAGATGCAAAACATGTGAACAGAATGCTAACAGAAACAGGAGACGTTCAGGGACAGTGCTGCTGTTTGTTGTTTCAGTGCAATTTCAGCAGCACAAATCAACATTACAAATTTACAAATACAAAATTATAATACATTAATTAATTAAGTCTGCTTTTTGACTGACAATTAAAATTTGTGTTTAATGTCTGTATTGTTTAATACACTTAACACTACAATCTCCTTATAGGAAAATGATTGGCCATAGCTTGATGCCTGGAAATATAGATTCTCACTTGATCTTGTGAGTCCAGCTGTCTATAGCAAGGTTCATTCACAGGTGTTACCTGGTAGGATTCTGAACCTCTCACACTTGTGTTTATTATTATTATTATTTATTCAACTTATTCCTCCATCTGGATCCTAACTGCCTTTGGGCTCCGTTTATCCCTTCCCCTCTATTTACTGTGACGACATGAGTAAGAAGTGACCATTTGCTTTAAAATAATAATGCTGGCTGCTAAAGAGGTTAGCATAGATGCTGCTAGCATCAGTTCTATCAGAACTGGAGAGTATTTCTACATTGAAAGAAGAGCAAAGAACGAAAAGATGTTTTCCGAGGATTAATCCATGGCTGGGTTTATTCCTTAACATTTGGTTTGAGATTATATCAAAGAATAGCCTTACAGAGCAGAGTAGGTTACTGAGATGGATTGCACATGATTCAGATTTTACACCTAATACAATAGATGGGAGTTTCAGAAGATGGGGTGGGGGACCAACAATATTCTGGGAGCTCTTTAAGAAGAAGAAAATTAAAAGTTTTCAAGATCTAAAGAATCAATTTGGTTTAAAAAAAATCAGGATTTATACAGATATTTACAGAAATTAATCTCAAAATGATATAAAGAAGTGGAAAATTTAAAAGGTCATAATACAGCATATATAAAAGAAAAATGGGAGAAGGAAGTGGGAAGGATGTTGTCAAAGGAGGAATGGGAAGAGATCAATGAACAACAATGGAAGACAACATGCTCCCTCTCATGGAGAGAATATGGTTGGCAGAACATAGTGAGATATTTTATTACTCCAGCACAACAGAAATCTCAGGATACGAGATGTTGGAGACTATGTGGAGAAAGTAAAGCCAACCATTTTCATATCTTTTGGGAATGCGCCTCTATTATACCTTATTGGCTAATGCGTGGAGAAAATTTGGAAAGTGGAACTGCCATTTACATAACAAATTCAGGGGACAAATACTTATTCAGAATAATGTTAGTGGCAGGTAAAAAAGCCATCACCAGGAAGTGGCTGAAAACGGAGGTACCTAAAATAGAGGATTGGGTCGAAGTAATGCATATTTGCAGAATTCCTGGAATAACTGGGTTGATTTTGTAACATTACTGAGAACAGACTTTATTTGGTAAAATCAATGTATCTTATGGATCCCCTTGGTTCTTGCTACAATTTTTAAATGTTCAATGTTCATAAGATTGTTCGGCATTATCCTTCACCAGGTGAGAAAGGTCTTTACAAGTGGGTAATGAAAATGTGGATTGAAGTGAAAAATGTACTAATTTCTAGTCTACTGAATTTTGTGTTTAATTGTGAATTTTTTCTCTATTTATGTTTCTGATCCCTGGTGTGAAGTATTTGTAGGCTCTGTATACATGGAAAACATATGTGTGAGATGTTAAATGCTAATGGCACAATGCTGAATGGAATCAATAAAAAAGTTAATTTAAAAAAAAGAAAAGATGTTTTCCATGGAAATGATATTGTGATATATTGCAAATTCCTTTTTTAAATGTAATTTTAGGAAAACCTGTATAAACAACACAAGACCATATGAATACAATCTGAATTGACAAAAATTGATAAGTGTTTTTGAGAATTGATACACAAAACAAAACAAAGCAAAGCAAAACAAAACATTAAATACAATATTTTTTAATATTTTCTTACAACTGGAACATCCAACACTGATAGCTCTATGTTGACTGAATCGAGGGGTACCTTTTGAGGCTGCAACATCTTTACTCTCAGCAGAGGTCTCCGTCTTGTCCTTGTCCTCCCCATTAGCCTCGTCCACTTCCTCCTTCACTGTGGTCAGCTCAGGCTCACTCTTATACAGCCGGTAGTCCGGAGCTTGCTGCAAGGGAGAGGGGAGCTCAGGGTCAGAATACACACCGTACAGCAAACTGAAATTATTATGACTTCATTCTCAAAATCTCAGGTTGCTTCCTTACATTGGCACTCATACATAGATGCAAAGCTAAGATGAAAAACTTCTTGCCATCAGCAAGAATCATTTCTCTTCTGTCCAAGACTTTAAGTGGCAACACAGAAACAAGAGAGGAGTTGCAGTGAAGACAGAGGCAGGAGATACAAGGTTTTCATCTAAAAGCCACACTGTGATCTTACAGTAAATGGCTCTTAGCATCAAAACCATTCTTGTAGAACCATTAATGGTTCACTGAGAACCTCTTTTAAAGCACCAAAATGTGCACTTAAGTGGAACAGCATGGAGTTTTCTGGTGCTACAAAGAGGCTTTTTGACTGTAAAGTAGAAGGCAGAACACGCTCAAAAAGTGTAAACCCACACAATGAAAACATCAGCCTCACAACAATGAATGCCACAGATAAATCCATGTACGGACCAGAATGGGTCTGAATGTAACACTGTAGGTGAGTGACGGTGACAACTGGATGGATTGCAGGAGTAAAAAAGACAAAAAGACAACAATGAAGTGAATGACATGTATCCAAAAATGGGGCTCCCTGAGGAATGAGTCTCTTCAGTGTATATTAATGCAGACTTTAGGATGGAGGTTGAAAAGTGACAATGATGAAAATGAACACAAGAATGGTTGGAAGCACGCAGAATCTCTTGAAATCAAGGTGTGCTGATGGGTGGCGGTCACAGATGGAGGAGCAGACATTGGAGGGGGATGAAGGTTTTTCAGCGGCTCTTACACTGTGTGCTCCGTTCCTGGAGCTGGCCTTGCGGTCCTCGGGGCGGTGCGCATGGGAAGGCAGGCGGACGCTAGGGTGCGAGTGGTGGGGGGGCACGTGAGGGGGGCGCTCTGATGAGTCGTAG
>NW_023339652.1:19161209-19171907 GCF_004916995.1 Morone saxatilis
AATTGAATTGAACTGAATTGTATAGAGAGGGGTTGCAGCCCTTTAGTAGCAGGCAGCCACTAGAGGGCTTACCTTAGAGGCGCCTTACCTCGTTCTTCTGTAGACTGGAGAGCGGTTTGGAAGCAGGAAAACCTGCTGAACATAGAGAATATGAAGAGAAGAGGAATGGGACTACTGAAAAAGCATTTGTAGTCAGCACTCAAACCATTTTTCCTTTTACTTCAGATCCATTACATAAATACACGTTGTTCCGAGAAATTATTTTTTCATTCTCCATAATGTCTTAGCATAGTATGGGAATAGTTAAGGAACCACCCCCCTCAGTGTAAATCACATCAGATTAACTTAATGGGAGAATGAGACTCTCACTGCTGTCTGTGCTCCGCTGTGGTTTGTTTTTGGCCAGAGCCTCCATCACGTCCTGGATCCTCCACAGCTCCTTCTGGATCTGGATGTGTCGCTGGCTTGGAGGCTCTGTCTGAGGACACACACACGCACATAAATGCTGTTACAAGCTAGATCACCCCACAAAGTGTGTTTGAGTGTGAGTGTGTATGTATGTGTTACCTGTGGGCTGCCCAGGGCCTCCAGCTGCTCCAGCAGGTTGGACTTGGCCAGAGTGACATCCGCCCCCAACCTGTCATACTCCCTCCAGGAGCGCTCCAACTCCTGAAACCAGGACAGCAGCCAACAGAAGGATCATGGGACTGTGTGTGTGTGCGTGTGTGTGTGGGTGCCCTTGATTTGTGTGTGCATGAATGTGCCCAAAATGTTTTCCAACTGCTTCCCAAAAAATCCTTGCAACCTGGCTTATTCTCATTTCTAAATTACCTGAAATTATTTGGGTTTTTCTCTGCACATCAGAGACAACAGCTAGATTTCCCACACCCACCTGCAGCTTGAGAGGGTGTTATCCTTGATATTGTCCGTAAATTTCCAAAGCCATGTCACCAACATAACAAGAACTGCCTTTCATCATCTTAAAAATAGAACCAGACTTAAAGAAGAGGCTTCATGTCTCAGGCTGATGCAGGAAAAACTTGCAGATGAGTTTGTCATTTGTCAGTTACTCATCTTTCTAAAAAATACCATTAGCTGATTATAGCTCAAATGTAAGGGATTTTCACACTGCAATTAGCCCAGGGATAAAATCATTCTTAGGACCTTCTTAGCCCTGGGCTAAGAAAGCTTCCACACAATCATGGCACATTTGAACATCGACTTTAGCCTCGGGCTGCTGGCCCTGCTCGTGGGGTGATTATACACTAATAAAAACATACTTCTAAATATTATATTCCATTTCTGACAACAGAGCCTCTAAGAAAGGTAATGATATGCTTTTACTCGTACACCTATCTCTGTAACCTGCACATCACTAGCAGCCTCCTCCCAGGGACTACAGATGGAAATGAGCTTTTAGCTTTATCTGGTACATTGTGCCTGATAAATAAACACAAAATAAGGAGGAACAGATATAATTGATTTCCTTCCCTGGGATGCTTGATACATACAGTCCCAGCTGCAGTTTTTGGTCTACTTGCATTCAAATAAAGCATTTATATTACCAATTTCTAGACAAAAGGCTGCAAGAAATAGGTTCCAGAGTGGAAGCATGTATTGGTGTGCGTGTGAGTGTGTGTGTGTCGGGGTATGCTCACAGTGCTGACTCTGGACAGCTCTCTGCAGGTGCTAAGCAGGCCGTTCTGCAGCACGTCTCTCTGCTGGACCAGGCTCTGTACAGCCGCAGCGTTGGAGCCGCTCTGTTCACTCAGCTCCTGACTGGCGGACAGCAGGGCTGTCTCCAGCGTGTGCTACCACACACACACACACACACAGATACAGATACTTATTGTACATAAGAGTCTACACACAAAGACACAAACATGACATGACACACCATGCCAGATGTACCTTCTCTCTGTGTAGCTGCTGCAGTTTCTCCTCCTGCATCCTCACCGCCTTGTCCTGCTCACATAGCCTGCTCAGCTTGGTCTGACACACAAACACACAAACATGAACTAAACTTTCTTTGAAATGTATTATCCATCTCAACTACAAGCTGTGCTCGTCTTACGTCTATGTCGGCCTCCTCTGTGCGCTGGACAAAGGAGCCGTCTTTGTAGTCGTCTGGGCTGATCTGGAAAGAGGAGGCACAGTCAGAGACGGACAGCAGGGGGCGACAACGACACATCTGTTAGAATGGAGAGCCCAGAGCTCCAGCTATGAAGAGTTCTCTTCAAAAATCAAAAATGCAACTTTATGCAATTTGATGGGGAAAAGAATGACCTTTTTTTTTTCTTTTTTTTTTTTACTTTTCCATGCATAGAGGATGCAGTCTGTCAAACTGAAGGTCAACCAATGAGATGCCTAATGCGATATCTTTCTGAGAATACCACAATTGAATTATATTTGTGATGTAAATTGTGTTTTATTAAGTCATTTCTCCCAAATGTTACAGATTTTAGAGAGACTCTTCATGTGCTTCCTGCTGTTCATTCCAGAGGCAGGGAGTGAGGGGATGAAGGGATAAGCGCTCCGTGCACATTCACTAATCCTGTTTCATTTCCCTCGAAGCGGTTTACCCAGGTGTTACTGAGGATATTGTGGCTGAATATTATAACGCAGAGACAGACGGAGGGAGGTGTAGCCTCAGAGGGCAGATGCTCGCTAATATCAAATTAAGCCCCAAACTATTATTATATATATTAATCAAAGTGTAATTTTCCACTGACTAAGAGGTCATGTCCCCTCTGCTTTCAAAGTTTTAGTCTGATTTACTCACTAAAACCTCTGTAAACACAGTTCTCCGACAGAAACAAAAAGCTCACCATCATTGCCCTCAATATTAAAGCACCCCTCCAGTTAAAAATCAGTGTTCCTTCTTGTTGTTTGACACTAGAAGGTAGAATAAGTAGATGACTGAAAGGATTTTAATGTGGATATTATACTTTTTTTTGCAGAAAAGAAAAAACACGTATCAGACACACATTATTGTTCCAAGCAAACTATTTGTATACATGTCTTAATACATGTCTGGAGGGGATCTTTATTGATCTTTGTTGATTGTTAACTAATGTCTTGTTTATTGTTTATTTTATGTCTTTTTCTATTACATAGAAAATTTTATTTTTCATCTATGCTGTATGTCGTGCATATATAGCATACTTGACAATAAAGTTGACTTGACTTGACTTGACTTGACTTTAAGCTACGAGAGCATGGTGAATTCTTTGCCCTGTGTTTTGTCTCTAAGGTCACATAGAAGCTGCCCTGTGAAAAACTGCTCCTCCTCCTTTTTTAGAAAAAATCATTAAATTCATATTTTGATTAACATGTGACAATGTGTTATTATATCATTTTAAAAAAAAGACAAGACATTCTTTTTTATTTTTGTGATTTGTAGTTACAGCTATATCTCAATCTGTCAATGAATTGTGAAATGAATCATTTTCAGGGTTAGTGTGTTAATACAGAAATTAAGGCCATATTTCTAACCCTCTCTTCCTGTTTTATGGGTTGGTTGAAGAACAAGGTTCAACGGTTGAATGGAACCGGTTCAAGAACCAGAGCTAATTTGGTGGAAAAAATGCAACCAGAGACGCTGTAAGAAAATATTATACTATTTTACAACAGAGTCATTCCACTAAAAACTGTCTTTAAAGCAGTAGTGTTATGTAACAGCAGCTTTCTTACATAGCATGAACATATTAACTACTCTAGGGCGACTGATGAGCCCTTCTGCCATTTCCTCCTAAAGAAAAAAAGAAAAAGAAAGTCTGTTGGCTCAGACTGGAGGTGATAGATGAGAGCAGACAGAAGCAGGTTTTTTGGCGGTCTGGAGTAAAGTGATAAAATCCTCTGACAATTCCCCCGACTGAATTTTACAGCGCACATTATTATGTTCTGTGCCAGAAAATACAGCTGAGAGATGATGGTACAAAGCCACACAGAGGGAATCCAGAGGTGGGGCTATCAAAAAGCACTGTTTGAAGACTATTCAACCCACTGCAAGGTTTTCTAGAATTCAGAAGTCATGAATAAATGCATTACAGGGGCCCTATTACAGGAGTCCAATTCTCTTCTATTTATATGCAGAAATGACAAAAGAGGTTTAATGAGATGTGGTTAAATTTTTTATTTTACTTCACTGGACACATTATGAAACATTATTTTTAATAGTCAGTTTTAAACTGATGTATTCAGTGCATCATAGCGGTGCCTGAATGATCGTGACTCTCTTTGATACATTATAGCTGAAATCCTTTCAGTCATACCAGTTTGGGGTATCACTGCTGTATTGAAGTTTTGCAGTGGATATATTGGTTGACACAGCGATAAAACTGGAGCAAGCATGAGCTTCTGCAACTGCTGCAAAGCACTGAGCACAGTTAAAAGGAACCACATTATTCAACTAGAGAATGTTTCAAACTGCTGCAAAATGGTTTCAGACTGAATGCACCCCTAGTTTACCTCAGAGAAAACTGAAGGAAGTACAGAGTACAGACACTTGCACTAAAACCAGGGCTTACTCACCATATCTGGCAACCTGCACTATAGAATAAACAGTTTTTATCTAGAAACAGTTACAGCACACAACTCCCCCAAAAACAATAAATGTCATTTTCATATTTCTGTTTGTGGACCGTTTCAAATATGATGTGTTGCAGGCCATATTTTACAACTTAAGTTAGCTGTTTCCCTCTGTTTTCAGTCTGTATGCTAACCTTGGCTAACCATGTGTAGACTCACTGTCACTATCAGAAAGAAGGCCTAATGTGCATTTTCTAAAATGTTGAGCCATATTAGAAAACATTTGGAGCATTATTCTCCACAGAACATTTGAAAAAGTGAACCTTTAAGACAAACACATCCAAATAGTGTAAGCATTTCCATAGGGATACTACACAATGAACAGTGCTGTATAAAGACAGTGAGAGGGGAAATCCATGGCTATGTAGCATTACACCATAAGCCATGCTCGCTTCAAGTCACTTCCAACAGCATCAAGCAGAAAACAATGATATGAGATGCGCTGGGACCAAAAACAACTTCATATACACTTTAAATAATGCTGTGATGACTTCTGGGGATGTTGCCTGATTAACAACTGGTTGATGAACGGACTGACTGCATCCAAAGTGGTAAAACAAGAGGTTGATGGTGAAGGGGAAGACGAGGATACACAACCACTGGGTGCCTAGGGCAAAGGTCTGGTTTGAGTCCACTTTAGTTGAGTTAAAATTAAAGAGTTCATTTAGAAACAATAAATGGGAAAAACAAGCCCCAAGCTTCCTGATATTAATGATTTTGATTTACATTTAAGTACATTGGACATTTTCCTTTGAGACTGAACTCTTCAATCTAAGTACACTGAAATGTACTTGATGTTGAGCAAAAACCTCGAAATTCACATTTTGGTGCTTTCAGGTTTTAGCATAATATAAGATTACAAACATGATACTTTACTTGTGGAAACCTTTGACAATGGTTGAACTAAAAATTCCATGATCGCCATGAGGTTTTGACCCAACAACAAACGTGTCAAGAGACAGATGGTTTCTCTTGACACTGACTCAAGCCAGAACCTGCCAAAGACCTTACTTGCTGGTAGAGTTGCGGCCTCGGTGCAGAGTTCTCGATCATAGTGTGAATCATGAAGATTAGAGGCTCATTTTCCTTCGTCTAGCGGATCACCAAGGAGAAAGAGGATACAATGGTGTAATAATACAGCAGTAAGTATTGCTCGAAGGATCAGACACTGTTTAATGGCGGATATCCATTAGCTGGAACCCTCCCTCTCTTTAAATAGTAGAAAACCCAGGATAAACATCACTCTGTAAAGGACGGTCTACTGTTCTCTGTCTTGCTGATCAACCCTTATCCTTAAGCCTGACTGTAAACTTGAAAAATATGATTTGTAGGTGGAATCAATCATTCTGGATAAAAATATCAAAAAATAATATTTATAAAATAATTGTGGAGTCCCATTCCCAGGTTGTCAAATACCTGGGTTTTGAGCATGAACACCACCTGTATGGTTTGTTCCGAGCCACGTTTGTTTCCTATTTACCATAACCCAAAGTGACGGTATTCGACAACCTGGGAATAAGACTCAACAATCAACTATCTTTCTTCAGAATGACTGACCCCACCTTCTCTGAAACAGCTGTGGTCAAGTATAAGCTTTTCAAACATTTCCATTGAAATTCACCTTTGTGGCTGGCAGCAAGTAGAGGAAGCCAGCTTGGAAAGGCAACACTAATTTAAGTGCAGAAGTTTTAACATACATTTGAGGACCATTCATATGTTTGTGCAACAGCTAATGTATTACAAATACCTATATTTTATATGGAGCAAATATATTTCTATACAAGCAGTGATTGGTTTAAGTTCATTCTAGTTCATGATGACATACAGGTCTTCACCAATCCACTTGGTGTCTAGTAAATGAAACAAGACCAAGGACCAAGTTGGCCAAGGTCCAGATTATCTTCAGTCTAAATAGGTTGGGTAGGGTTACTGCTGATTTGCCATAAGAATGTCTTTAAATCCCTTAATTTATGTATGTTGATTTTGCAAAGGTTTTCAAAAGGTCCATGTTGATTTGGGACAAAAATCTTCAACCAGTCAAGACCTTTACGATAAATATCGACTTGCAGAGACTTAAAACATATGCTTGCGATAGCTATGTCCACTTAACATCTTTAAGAAGTGGTTATGCAGTTCAGACCTCACTTTGAAGTAATTGCTAAGCTCTTGGAGCAGCATTGCTAGAAATAAGTCCAATGGGGCAACAAACACCAACAGTCAGATGATCAGATGAGTTGCAAACAAATCCTCAGGTTGGTCAAATTTATTTAGAAGAGAAACTTTTGGTTTCATTTGCAAATAAAGAGATAAATAATCTGGACAAAAATGTTTACAACCTGTATGATCACGTGACTGCTCGTGTTTCTTGACATGACAGACCTGTTTTTAGTGATGACCATGTTCAGCTGTTATTTTGGTGACTATAGTGTTGTATTGTAGTATAACAGATTTAAAAGACCAAAGATGTAATACAACAGTAGTTACCCTTTAAGTATCTGCAAGGTGACTGTCCAAACATACAGACATGAATGTAAATTAAAGACTGACAGGAAGTTGTGTTTGATATATGGCAGTATACTGTATGTGATTTGGAATAAATAGGCAAAAAAGAGAATTGATTGTTCCACTCCTTTTGATGAACATGAACCCAGATAACTGACTCCTTTTGAGAAAGAAGAACAGCTCCTCAAGTGTTCATTTGATCTTTGTTCATTTTTGTGGCAACCAAACCACTTTTTTATTTTTTCAAATAGCATCAAAGCTGCTAGCCTCTCCCTCCTACACGGCCTGTCCAAGGCTAGTTTCTCCCTAAAGCACATGACCTTTTCAGAGCTGAGCAGTCATATTCAATAATGCAGGAACTTTGGAAAGGCAAATACTAACCTACAGGCCAAAAATACACAGCCCATTTATTCGCCTGTTATAATCAGGGTATGCCTCTGTGAACTGTGGACAGGTTCTGTTTTTCTTGCAATTAGCCTGGCAGCCTGAGCATTCTGCAGTAGATTCTAGTAGAAACATCCATATTATTTTGAACATTAGTGTCAGTAAGAGTAGGGGCAGACAGCAAATACTTGTCACAAGTAAATAACTACCAGTGGCTGTGCACCACAATCAACTTCAACATATTGAGCTGAGTTGCTGCTCTTATCTTAGTTTCATATTAATAAAACTTTTTGACATTTACATTTACTTCCTGGCACTTCCCTCAGTTTGTTGTCTGAGCTGTTCTTGTCTTAAGTGTACAAGGCTGACATTTGCAAACAATCAGAGTGGTTGAGTGTTGCTGCACTTGGGTACATACGAATAAGGCTGTGAGTGATGTTTAATGGAGCTCCAAGCAGTGTGCATATATAGAGGTTGTGATGTGTTAGCTATTTAACCGTCCATCCATCAAGGAGCTAACCAATGTTTATGCATATTGTAGCTAATTTGCTATGGTGCAGTGCTTTGCATTTACTGGTGAAATTCCAAAACACAGCCAAAGTTTCTCTATTGATTTCTTACCTTCCAGACAGGTAGGTTTCATTTAATTTCAGTGCCTATGAACATTAACTTGCAGAAATGTGTAGCTTGTTTGAAATAGATAACCTGTTACAGAGGTACCTTAGTGTTGCATAGTAACAAAAGCAATGATTGATTTTTGAATTTTTTATTTTCTCCTACAGGGGATCAATAAAATTTTAGGCCTTAAAATGTCTTGAATATGATTTTCACAGGTCTTAATGTTACTTATATAAAGTTGTATTTTCCTCACTTTTGAAATTTGTTGTGGGGAAAAAATTGTATTGATGACTGTAACAACTACAAAACCAAACCTACATAGAAACAATACAATGTTTTCTTCATATCCTTTGCACTTCTGGACATGAAATAGGTCTTAAATTGTATTCACAATGGGTTAAAAAGTAAAAAAACAGAACAAAACCATACAAAGTACACTACAGAGGGTCTCTCCTGACAGTGCAGTCAGCCAAAGAGTCGGTTGGTTGAAAAATGGTTAGCTGTCTTTGCTAACACTCAGCACTGAATTAAATTACGTTTAGGGGGCAGCTCTGAAGGTAACCACACTTATTTCTTTAACACTAAATATTTTCATTGCTGACAATTAGCAGACTAACAATGTCATATCTTCTTATCAGCATGAATGCAACAATTCATTAAAAAGATTCAGTCACATTTCTTTGATAAATAAAAATGAACACAATCTGTGATCTGCAAGCAAATTCAAGTTTCTGCACGTTGATTTTCACGGCATACTGTACTCAAATGAAACCAAAAGTACCTGCAGGTTAGCTTCTCTAAAAAAGCATGGTATGCAATGGAAGGTTCTCAGCAGCAATGTAATAAAGAGGCTGAAATACCCCCACCCAAAAAAACACCAGTATGGCCCTTTATCATAACTGGATATGTAAAGAATATACATAATAACTTTATATATAGGACTTAAAAAAGTATCTTACAACTAAAAGAACTAAACTTGCTGTGTTAAGGCTCAGGAGTAGCAAATTGAAATGTCAGCATTAGTTTGTTTAGATTAGAGGATTCTGAATAAACAGGCAGAGGTAAAGAAAAATAGAAGAAAAAGAGACAGAGACAGAATCAGAAATGTTCAATCAGAAAATTTTGGACTCAGTAGTAGTAGCTACTCAGTAGTAGCTACTGATGCAGACGGACAGAAGTGAGCTCAGAAGTCCTCACCTGGCTGTCCAGGTAAATAAGGTTCCTCTGGAGGTGATGGGAAAGAACATCAGTCTGCAGGAGCCGCAGGAGAAGGAAGAGAAGAAGCAGGAAAAGAGATGCCATGTTTGGCAGAGACGGAGGGAGAGGACAGAGGAAGGGAAGAAGAAAAAAATTTCAACAAGAAGGAAGAGATAAAAAGAGAAGGCAGAGAATGTGATGACAGGAAAAGGCAGTGCTGCATATTTAATTATGTAATCTCTGTATATTCTTCAGTGAGAAAAAACTTCAGGAACTTGTTTTAGTTGCCTAACGTTAACCATAGCTTATTTATAATAACCAATCTTTTTTCTAACTATAACCATAGCCTATTGCCATGAAACAGATTGTAGAAAGAAAATAATTTTAAAGGGTTGGAACTGAATGGTAAAACATTATTGTATAAAAATCCAAGGTTTGGCAGAATCTTCCAGTATCTACCTTCTGCCTGCTGATAGGGTTAAACACGGTGGTCAGTCACACAAGATGCAAAAAGTGTGTTTCCAGCATTGCATATTAGCTGTGACTGACAAACATCAACAACAGCAGAATATGAGGGGTCATGCAGCACTGTTGAGAAGATGCAGCTGGAGTCTGTCTGTGTTCCTACTGACGTAATTTGTTCATAACAAGTACGATACATAGAGAGCTATACTTTCATTAGATACTGACAGCTAAGAAAATCCCAGTAGTTAGTTAGTGAATGACTCATAAAAAAAATGTATATCTATGCCATTATATGCACCAAAATGATAATAAAAATATTAAAATTAAAATAAAAAAAATAATTTAACATTACAACAGCTCCGCTGTCCACTCCATATTTTTTCCATAAAATATGATCTACACCAAACATTAAATCACCTCAGTACGACAGTGTCTCGGTGCAGGAGCAAATAATGTAAAGTCGACCACTGCATTCTGATGTTGATCAACCAATAAGAGAAAAGTTAGCATGACACTTTGAATGACAGCCCCCTCATTTACATATAGAAGCACAAATTCATATAGAAATGTAAAATGAAAACACAGAAATAAATAAGTGGGAAAATGAATAGGGGGGAAATGCAAAGGGAAAATAATACAAAAATAGATATATTTTAAAAGGAATAATTTAATAAAAGTAAAAACTAAATGGGAAAGTCAATAAATTAATACAAAAGTAAATAAAAACAGATGCAAGTTAAAACTGAAATAGCAATTTATTTATGTATTTATTTACTAATTTTTTATTTTTTGTTTTGACAGTTGCAATCCTATAATTTATCATTGTAAATGTAAAAATCTTTGAGTTTTTCGACTCGGATAAAGAGAGACATTTAAAGGGGATTTTAGACACTTTTTTGGACTACACAATTGATTGATTAATCTTAAAAATAGTTTTATTTT
>NW_023339652.1:19171932-19180737 GCF_004916995.1 Morone saxatilis
TCGGAGTGGAAAATCTTCCGTGGAGTGCAACATGGGAACCTGGTTGCGGGCCCTCTGGCGGAGACACCACAGGTTCCTCCCCCCCTGCATGTTCGGACAACCTGCGTCACCACTGGAGCACAGGGACATATCCCATGTCCCTACCGGTGGGTTGAACTGCCCCACTAATCGATTAAAACCCAGGCCAAATTCCGGGGCCAAAATCAGGGGGTGCGTCAGGGCGGGAACTAAACCGCAGCCTTAACAGTATGCTTTTACCCTTATATCTAATTTCCACGCGGCACAACCAGGTTATCTGGTGAATATCCCCATGTACACAATTCTAACATCCACCCACGATGGCCTCTACCAAAGCCCCGGGGGTTCGAACCAGGGTTTCTGATGGATTATAACGATTGCGTGCCAGCCCGAACTCCACCATTGCCTGACGTATACCCCCTTGAATTCCTTACCGGGGACGCTTATGTCCCTCCTGGACCGGCGGGGAGGGTGTTGGTGGGGGGCCAGAACCCGGATCACCTGTCCGACCCCATGAGAGGCACTTCCCTGCGGAAAATGTCCGGGACTGCCCGCACCGCCAACACTCCTGCCCTGACGGTCCGAGGAACCCTCTGGTGGGCTCGGAGAGCTGCACCCGTAGTGGCTGGAACCCTGGGAAAGGAGAGAAAGCAGAGGGGCTCGGTTAATGCCGCGGGCAGAGAGCCGGGGCAAAAGTTTCAGACGGGGTAAGTGGGGGTGGGGTTCTTCTGCCGAGGCGCCGGCACGGGTCGGGTTGGGTGAGAGGGCCGCCTCTCGAGCCCGGTCCCCATCGTGGACGGCCAGGTGATCCTCGGCAGAGGGTAGACAGCGGCCTTCCAAATCCGCGGGTCGGTGGCACCGCACCCACTTCCGCAGGATCCCGGTTCGGGAGCCCCTCCACAAACTGTTCCAACACCAACCTGCTCCAGCATCTGCCTCTCACCGGCAGGTCCCCCCGGCTGCTGAGCCACCTGGTGCAGCGTCCTTCAGCTGCTGCGTATAGACAAAAGGACGGTCGGAGGGTCCCAGGGCGGCGGACCGGAACCGGCGGCGGTGATCCTCAAGGGAAAAACCCATCCTGTCCAGGATGGCTCTTTTGATGTTTCGAAAACTCCCCCCGGAGAAGAAGCTGGCAGGCCGAGCGCTGGCAGTCTGGGACTCTCCTGACAGCAGTGGAAGCAGGCCACGGCCCCACTTCCGCGCCGGCCAGGCCACACGGCCTCCGCCGTTGCCTCAGAACATTTCGAGGAAGGGGTTTGGGGGGTCATCCGCAGCTGTCATCCGGTGCATGGTGATGCCGTTTTGAGAAGGCAGGAGGGTGGAGGAAGAATGGTGACTCGGCCCCCGACCGGGCCAGCAGTCCTTCCAGCACTGGTTCTGCTTTCCCCGCCCTGGTTCTGGTGAGTGCCTCCAGATGCCGGCCTATTTAGTGGCAGTTCTGCTTGGTGGTGTACTGCCGTGATCTGCCCCAGCATCTCCCCCAGCAGTGAGACCAGCTGGTGAAGGGCTGCTGCTCCATAGGCTGCTGCTCACAATGCTCATAGTTGCAGTCTAGGCTCTGGCGTTTTGGTCACGGGATACTCCTCGTGACGTCTCTCTCCGGGGTCCAGCACACTACTGCCAATTATAAGGGAAGAGTCCTTAATTAATTATCAGCAGGGTGAGGTGATCAAACTCACCTGGTGCCGCTCTCCCAAGCCTTCCCCACACCTCTCTCCTGGCAGCTGAGCGCACGCCCACCCCCACAGTTACATTACTGACGTCTCTTCTTACCATGATGCAGGATTAACTTAATATAAAGTCAATGCAAAGAGACAAGTGGATGCCAATACATGAAAATTCACTCGAATTGAGGCAGATTCATCTATGTAAGCTGAAACCTTTATAATTTTCGAAAAAACTTAAACAGAGGCTTTTTCGAATCCCAGTATAAACGTACAGAAGGAAACGAGGGAAGAGAGTTGGTGCAATTCAATTTTATATGATTAGTAGAAAATCGACTTTAAAATGAATTAAAATATGAACATCTGTAATACTAGAAAGGCACTTGGAGAGTGCAGACTGTATGGTTCTTTGTTATATGGAAATCTGCACACCTTTTACCTTTTTTACAACGGGTTCGTAAAAATCCGGAATTCCGGATTTAAAAAAATAACATCCCTGATTGTTTATTTCTTACATACCTGCACAGTTTGTTTCTACAGTGATGTTTGAGGTGTCTGTTACATTTTGTTGTATGTTTAGTCACAGCACACCATTCACTTTAGTTACGACAGATTTGTCCATGCGCCATACATTCGGTTCCTTTTCACATAGACAGCGGTGTTACAGGTGACCTACCTCACAATTTTAATGAAGGTGAAAAATTGGTGTAATTCGTGATTCCAAAATTTAATGGGCTCTTCCCTGTCTTATGCTATACCCGTCCATAAAGTGAGTTCATAATCAAACAGCACCAAAAACATAACCTCGTTCATGGAGGAAATAATGGATGGTGTCAGTACATCTGACAAAAAGGTTGGAAACCTTAAGTCATTTCAAATCAATTTAGCTGAATCAAGACCACCTGAACTTAAATCAGTGAAACTGAGATGTGCCTTCTGCTTAAATTCATTTCACTCTGATCCTTCTGTCCCACAGTATGGCTACCCACCTGACCGACGATCCATCGCAGCCGGTGTCCCTCCTCAGACCATCACCCCACAGTCCCTGCAAGGCAAGACGGTAAGTGTTACAGTGCGCTCCCTCGCCTCCCATACACTCCATACTATGAAATTCAACTTCCTGCCCACGGCTTTCAGTAAACTCTTACAAAGAACAGAATTTTGAGAGCATTTACGTAAATAAAAAAGCCTCATCGCTGACATTCACCCACATTGACACACGTCTGTCTCAGTGATGTTTCGTTCTCAGCAACCTCTTATTGCTGTTTTTTCCACTTGTCTCAGCGGGACCAGTGTAATTATTGACAATGCCATTGTCCCTTAATGACAGTGCAAACACACAATGTGGCAGCACAAGTGAAATTGTCTTTGCTCTCAAATTGAAGCAGCGACAATCAACAGCGAGGGCTGATATTTCTGTTTGAAGCAAGCTGTGAATAATATTGTGATTGCTTGACTGCAGTCGAGTGCCTCGGCAGCTTGATGAGAGAAATTTTCCACACAGCGTTTGCGGTGCGCTGTTTTGTCACGGTGGACACGTTCCTTTATTTCACTGTGTCGCAACTGATAATATGCTGAGTGTGTGTGAATGTGTGTGTGTGTGTGTGATTGTGTGTGAGTGTGTGTGACTGTGGGTGAGTGTGTGTGTGTGAGTGTGGGTGAGACCTGCCTGTGCACGTGTTTGTGTGCACCACTCCATCCATATATCTGTAATTGAAATTACTCGGCTGCTCTTTATCCTCATCAAGTAGTTTTGTTTTAAACTGACGATAAAATTGAAGCTAGATGGTGGTAACACAACGATATGTTGACCCAGATTGCTGACATGTAATAAATCAAGCAGCTCACAGACAGTGGCCGGTAGCAAAGTCACAAGGTCAATGAAAGGCTGCCACATTTTCAGGAACACTTCCTCCCTGGTTGACATGTTATATTGAATTTTCTCCAGGTGCAGTATATTTCCTAGATCACTTAGCCTCATGTCAAATGTAGGAACCTTTTTAGATTTGAATGATTGTAGCTGAAGCCTTCCGGGTAATAGTGCAGACAGAGAAGTGGTCTGGGGTCTGAGCCCTAAACCTGGTTCAACTAGTTATCAGAGCTACAGTTAAACACTTGTCTGTCTTGCAAAAGAGAGATCTCAGTGAGAATTCCTGAATAAATAACACTTACCTAACTAAGTAAAAAGAAGAATGTGAGACTGGGAGAAGTTGAACAGAAGCAACATAGTCATCAGCACATAATATACTTCTGCCTCCAGACTGAGAATGTTGTTGTCCAACTGTTGGTTTAAATGCTTCATCTCATAATACAGGGTTAAAATAGTTTTTACTGGACAGTTAATCAACTGTGGAATAGTTCCTTTCCTCTTGAAAGTCATCAGTCACCTTCATCGTGTTTCATTTAACCAATGGACGGGTGGTGTTGTTGATGTCGTTAGTGTGGCTCTTCTTCTCTCCTCTGTGTGTTGCTCTGTGCAGCCGGAGGAGCTGACCCTGCTGCTGATCAAGCTCCGCCGGCAGCAGGCAGAGCTCAACAGCCTGCGGGAACACACAGTAGCTCAGCTAATGGCCCTGGGTATGGAGGGGCCCAACCCTAAGGTCAGCACTGAGTGTATACAGTATGTGTGTGTGCATGCACGCATTTGTGCTCTCCCAACCAAGCTGCCAAAATCTGTATTCCGTCTGTTAATGTATGTCTGCGAGGGGAGGTTCCTTGCGTAAGGTAGTGTACTCCAACTGAAATTGCTTTTGGTGTGTTCTGAAAGTTTCTGCAAGCTGA
Source organism: Morone saxatilis (assembly GCF_004916995.1). Classification (NCBI taxonomy): domain Eukaryota; kingdom Metazoa; phylum Chordata; class Actinopteri; family Moronidae; genus Morone; species Morone saxatilis. Next base: position 19,176,396 of record NW_023339652.1, read on the forward strand.
AGACATTCACTACAACTCAAACTCTTTTTTTGAATTAAAGTCGAATGGTCCACTACTTTGGTCCAGACTGAAATTTGACCTGAAATAGTACAGACATTCATGGTCCCCAGGAGATGAATCCGAATGACTTGAGTAATTTTTCAAGCAAGCACTATCAGCAGGTTGAAGTTACCAGGTAACCATGTTGTGGTTCAGACATTCATGGTTCCCAGATATTGGAGCCTACTGACTTTGATGGTCTACTGAGTCCTATCTACTGCCCCAGCAGGTTGACGTTTTCAGGTAAATTGCAATGAAATTTGGTGCATTTTACAAAAATAAACCTAAATAACTAACAGCATTGATGACAGCAAACCCAAACTCCAACTTTAACACTTCACACAATCACAAGTTTACTATTGTCATCAGGTTAGAAATACTATAGACATCACAATATCATTCTGGTGTCCAACTTGTTATTTTTCTGTGCGCACACCCCAAATTCAATTTCATTTTGGAGTATTGTTCTGGCATCAGTGCAGGCTGGTGGAGATGTAACTTTGTTGGGGATTGACGTGTGAATTTGTGGGTTTCCTTTTGCACCCATGTATGTGTGTGTTTGAGTGTGTGTTTTTCCATGGGGGCTCTACTCCTGCCCATGCATGCCGGCTTGAGGTCTCTGTGTGGTTGAGAGCTTGGATGCATCGCAGCTGATGCATCAAACAACATGACATCTTTTCAGCTTGATGTGCATCATGAGTGCTGGTTTAAAACCATCAGTGTTCTTTTATTTGCGTTCATCTTTGCAATAACCTGATCAGTTCTCAGATGGTTTAATTGGAAGAAAATTATTTTATAATGCATGTACAGTAGGGGACAAGGTACGTTTTATTAGTCTGTTTTCTGGGAATAATTGACAACAAAGCAGAAAACCAGAACACAAGCCGTTTTTCGGTTTTGTCAAAAAAACGGAAAATCAAAAGTTCAAGCTCGTTTCTCTCGTTTTTTGGTCATTCTTACTTAACAAAGAAATAATTACTAACTCAATATCTTGTTCCGTCGGGTGGGGCGAGTCCTCTGAATTGGCTAGTGTGTTCCATTGCCTGTGCTCTTCAAAATAAAAAGTCTTCCGATTTAAGATATGTCGAGACAAAAAATATTACTGTATATATAGACACTAGCAGACACACGACCCCAACATCACCCACAAAGAATCAAGACTGACACGGGCTTCAATATAAACAATAGTATTCATAATCATATTGAAAAAATGAGAAACTTGGTGAATTTAATGAATGACTCAGTTTCATGTGATTTTTTAGGCCACAAGGTGGCGCAGTTAATTACATGAAGAGTAAGACCTGAGGGCTTTACTTACGACGGAGGCTCAATATATCCAGAGCTCTGTACTTCATAATCCGGCCAACAAAACCTACACAAGCACCAACCAGTACAGAGATTAAACTAGGCCTATGAAACGACAGTACACAAAACATGACTGGTTATGACAGAAAACAGGAAATTCCCAACACAAATACCCTACTATTCCTAGTCATGTACCAAACAAAACCTTCCAGGGCAAAGTAATGACTCCCTACTTACTCAACTAATTTCAGGACCAAGCTTCTCTACACTGGTAGAGTAAGATACCCCTACCTCGGAAGAAGTGATCCAACCAAAACATGATATGAAACCCCCAAATTGCTGACAACACATAGTAGTATTTCGTGTAATCCAAAAATAATAAAAACATTTAAATAAACCATCCTGAACATGACTAACCAATCCATACTTTGTCGACATATTTACACGATAGATAAAAAATTAACTCCATCATCAAATAACAATTACCACTTTGTTGTTTTTTCCATAGGAGAATGACAAATACCAAAGACAAAGTGCAGAGAGAAAGATGTTTGCTTGTAATTTCCAGACCGGAACAAGTATATGAAGACACAATTTCACAATATGAGCTCCATCACTCAAGAAACCATTATCAACAACACATGTCTCCACAGAAGTACGAGCTATAGGACATAAAACCATAAACACCCTCCTGAGGAAATTGATGTAGAAAGCTTGCTCTGACATGACCCACAAATGTAAAAATAACTTCACAACTGCCATGAGCAAAGAGCAAAAAACCATCACCTTATAAATCAGTGCGTAGGCTCAGCTAGCACATATACCTACAAATCAAAATTGAATGAAATAGAGAATTACTGATAACACTCATTCTTGGTCAACAAAATGTACAAGGGATAGAAACAATTAATATGGATTATGCCCTTTAGATACAGCACCTAAAAAACTCACTGAGCCATATAATCACAACATTTCATCAAGAGCAGCACCCAAGCACAAATACAGGCTTTCAACAAAAAAAAAACTCTCAACGCATACTGCCTAATCACCGCAGTTAACAAAAAATAAATATGAAAAACCAAATATAAAATACTTTCCAACAAGAAAAAATAATTTTTATACTCGCTCCACACAATTGCAATCAAATGTCCATCCCCAACGCATGACAAATTTATCAGCTCGACAGAAACATGTCGTATGTGACCACCTTGTCACATTCCCCCTCACACTCACGCTCTCAGGCCTCCTTGACGGCAATCAGTCAGCACCAACCGCACATCGCATCCGCACGCTCCCTTCTTGATGCAGAACGCCGCACAGCGACGCAACAGCTCAGAGCCGGAACTATCGCACCCACACACCGTCCGTACCCCAAACCCAACAAACGTCAAAACAAAAAACATCACACACCAAATATCACCTCTAACATCACCACCTGACCGCGGAGACTTTAGGTCATATTTCGAGCGTGCAAGATCTACTGCAACACCCAGAGCCTGTGATATGTTTGAGCCATTCGCCGTTATAAAAAAGTCAAGCCCTCACAGAGTTTCTTGTAGTAACTGCGGGGCCACCTTGTGGCTCAAACATCACTGCACGAGAAGTCATCACAAATACACTTCATAATTCTCATTTTAAATAAGAATTCAATAGAAAAAAATCACCTAACAAATACGTACCTGTATCATTTGAAGAACTCGTGTCAGTCTGACTCGTGGGATGCCATTAAACGCACACAAAAACACCCAAAACAAATAAAATAAAAAATAAAATTCATATATTATAAATCATTGCTTCCGTATATTTTACCTATATATTTATAAATTACCCAATAATATAATAATTACTTCTCCATTTAAGATAAATATTATATTAAGATTTAATTCACATATATTTAATAAAAAAAATAACTATTATATTCATCCTAATTAATATTTCCCTCTGCAATTTAATATCCCCCCTATTCATTTTCCCACTTATTTATTTTCTGTGTTTTCATTTTACATATAGTTCAGTTATCGGATGAAACCTTTGTGACCCTACCATCAATCATGTAAACAAATGCCACGAGGAGCTGCTCATCCAACAACAAGGTCCAATGCCTAACTTTTCTCCCCATTAATATGGTTCGAATCAACAACCTCAAGGGAACTGCAGTGGAACATCGCCACATTAACCAATATAATTATGCTCACCATTGCACCGAGACAACTAGTCACGTAACATCTGAGGTGATATATATATGTTTGGTTAGATATCATATTCATAGGAAAAACCCAACACATATGGAAAGAGTGGACAGCGGAGCTGTATGTAATGCCTAAAATTATATTTTTTTGTAATTTATAACTTCCATACATCTATTATATAATCCCTCAATCACCCATCTTTGGATTGCAAATCCCATAATAAGGACATAGTACCCTCCTACCAATTTTATTTTATGAATTCTCCATGATCAACATAAACTAACATACTGGAACCCTCTCCATACTTAAGGAGCTCAGTATCTAATGAAAAGTACTCATGCTCCTCTAAGTAACGTATCCCTTGTTATGACACAAATATAACGATACCGTAGACGCAAGAACACAACACAAGGACAGACTCCAGCTGCAATCTTCCTCAACAGTGACTCATGACACCTACAATATCTGTAGTTGTGATGTATTGTCAATACACAGCTAAATATGCAATATGCTGAAAAACAACCACCTTTTTGACACTCTTGTCAGTGAACTGAACCACCAGGCCAATCCATGTTACCCCACACTATCAGCAGCAGAAGGATCAAGATACCCTGGAAAGATTCTGCCAAACCTTGGATTTATTAACTCCACAATAAATTTTTTAACCCATATCAGTTCCCACCACCCCCTTATCAAAAATTAATTTTCTCTTATCTAAACATCCTGTTTCATGGCAAATAAGGCTATGAACCAGTGTATAGTTAGAAAAAAAAAGATTGAGTCATAAATTATAAATAAGCTATGGTCTA
>NW_023339652.1:19180837-19190331 GCF_004916995.1 Morone saxatilis
TTGTGTGCTGAGGAAACCCCGTCTGTAGCGCGACTTGCTACAGTAACATACACGATTTGTAGTTAATTAGTGTATGCAAGCTGAAGCATTTGTAATGGCCTTTAACTGAATTCATTCACTGATGTAACCAAGAGGAACGTTATTAAAATGAGAGGGTAACAATAGGAGACATTCAGTCATTGCTTCATCCTGCTATCTATTTGCCAACATCTGCTTTCTTTGTTAGCAAACACAGAACAATGACTGGACTCAATTAATGTCATTGTAATTAAATTTGGCCGCTACATTGGGCTAAAAGGAATGGATTGTATTCAAGCATAACATTGTTAAACTAAAAAAGACAAAAAGAAAATAAACATCTCTCTCAATTTAGCCATTTGATCTTCAATTTTAGTGGTAAAACAAAACTAGATTGACAACTGGGCAAAGCAGACAGCTGCTTCAGGGCCTCAGCCTTAATTTATGGATTAATTAATTGAATATTATTACAATATCTGTTATAGAAAATGTAAAAAATAATAATGATATCAGTCAAATTCATCCTTGACTTTTGTATTTTGTGTCTTGGGAGAATAAACAGGGTCAACCACCATTAAAGTGTACTACCAAAATTTTGATTTGATACACACTCTGAGCCACCAGAAAGCATGATTTATACGTATTATTAACAGTATTATCAGTAGTATTATCTTCAATATTCATTCAATCATGACAACCCTAATATGCAACACTAAAGCTCAATATGACCACAGTAATGGCTATAAAGTTCCTGCTAATCTTATTATTCTTACAAAAAATCATATTCTTAGATAGACTGCATTTAATCACATTCTAACCAAATTAGCTGTAGGGGCTCATGGGTTAATACGGCCTTGCTGTACACTAATTTTTCCAGGAATTCTCTTGAAACAAGTGCTGATAGCTCTGTAGTCCTACTTCAGTGTAAAAAAAGACAACTCGGCATGGTTACAAAATAAGATGATTTGTTTTGTGATTTAAAGATTCAATAATCGCATAATTGAGAATCATCCACTGACTGCAAACTCGACTCTGCATCCTGCCCGACTCTCTTGGGGAAATAAGGAACATCTGTGGACTCTTCAGATCTAGGACTGTTTCCATATCTGACAAGGACCTCCTCAGTTGATGGAGGATGGGATGCCAAGCACATTAGAAAGTATTTCTTAGTAGAGAGCTGCTTTTTGTCTAATTTTCGTCCTCTGGATGGGAAAATAAATGGCAGGACTAGAAAGAGATAGTGATTTCCAGCTATTTTCTATCCACATTCAAGCTTTATGATTGAAGGGATGAACTGATATTTAAAAGAGCACTTCATCTCAGGAAGTATGCTTGTTTTCCACCATACCCCGAGTCAGACTTCATTATAAGTACAAGACTTTAGAGATGCTGCATGCTTAAGTTTTATATTTATACATGTTCTAATTCAATGATCTCCAGCCCTTAGATCTTGATGAGGTTCCATCTTGCAGAGGATTTCAGTTGAATTTTTACCAAACAGAATTGAATGCTGTCCAAGAGAAACATTGCACCTGTATTTACTGTGTTAAATTACCATAATTCAAAGGCTTCACTTCCGGTTGCCCCTGTTTCACAATAATAGCAAACCATTGTAAAATTAACATGGATGACTGCCAAGTATTTAGTGCGCGGCTCAGGTTAGATTCCAACCTGCGGCCCTTTGCTGCATGTCACCTCACTCCCTTTCCTGTCTATCTCAACCTTTTAGGTTCTATAAACTGCAAACATGGCACCTGTCTCCATTGTTATGCAGATGACACACAACTCTATATTTAGGCTTTTTCTGATGATCTGAGCCCTGTCCACAATCGTGCATTTCATAAATTAGTGATTTTAAGATCATTATCAAGATTTCCTCCAGTTAAATAAGGACAAAACCAAGGTTTTGGTTATTGACACATTGTATTGGTTCATAATGCATTTAATGTTCCTTTTTTTGCATTCTACATTGTATTGCCATTTTTGAAATGTGTTTAATAGAAGTGTATAATTATTATTTGAGTCTCTAAAAATACCTTTGCTAGGTGTGCCTTGTGCCGATGGTCCAGTGTCACATCCCCCCTGAAGACGGGGGAGGAGACCTCAGAGTGGGAGCTGTTGGGGTTGTGAGCCACCTGCTGGCGAGGAGGGGAGAAGGTGCTGTAGAGAGCCAGGGAGCCGTGAGACGGCGAGGTGGGGATGGAGTGCGCCACGGTGTGTTCAGAGATGTTGCCCATGGTTTTTGTGCTGGGCAGGGTGCCGTAGTGACCCACAGCTGAAAGCACAAACAACAAGAGAACAGAGGGAAGTCATAGTGGAGTCAGAAGCTCTCATTGCTTAACCATTGTTTGTGATGGTCATGAAATTGTAGATATGTTTCAAAAGATCGTCCATTTTAAGAAATGAGATTTTTTTCGTTTGTTAATGATGACATAAGACATCATTATGGAACACTTAGCCTGCCTAAAAGCATGCCTAATAACACTAATATACATTAATAACAATATATACTGAACAAACTAAATATTAGGGACATGAAAGGTAACTGTACAAACAGAGCTGCAAGACCATATTAGGAAAATGTATCATTTGTCTTATGAGAACAAACAACAACTGTACCTGGAGGAGGAACATCTCAAAATAGAGAAATCGAATAGAGAGTTGCAGCTTGGTGGAATCTGTTTTCTGTGATTTTTAATTTAATTTTTTTAACTTCAGATTTAAGTACTCACTACAGGAATGTGCCCTGATAACATCAAGTGTATGAAATATATAAACATATTGTAAAGTCACATGAGAGACAGACACATTGTTTTAGCATATGGATGAGAAAATAAAACCTGTCCTGAAAAAGACTTGTGCTTTACTGAAGGTACTGAAATAGAAATGGACATTTCCATTAGAAAGAAAAATGTATTTAATTGCACTGGCTGTAATTCTTTATTTGTGTACCTTGTTAAACCTAAGTTTACCTTAAACTAACACTGTGATGTGAACAGGTTATATTAGTGTGTCTCTCTCTCTTCCTATTCGCACATGATGCAACACAGAAAAATAGCTTTTGTTTGCTTTGGGCATGTGTTATAAAAATGAAACATTCATGGTTTGAAAATTCACACACAAAAAGCAATAATTGACCTTGTTTACAGTTAGAGAGGTTCTGCTGACTGTTTCACAGAAGTCTCTTTTATAATGGTGGTCTAGGGGGGAAATGCTTTTTGGGCTGCCAGTTTTCTATTCTTTTTTACAGGGCTAAGCCCTGTATCCAGATGTTTTCAGGTGTTTTAGGGTGTTCAGGGTCAGAGTTGGAAGGGTTACTTCTAAAATATAATCCAATACAGTTACTAATTACCTGTTTAACATTTTTTGTGATTAATCTCATCCAAGTATCGCAATATTAAAGTAATGTAACCTGATTACTTTCTGTTACTTGGATCACCAAATATGCAAATAAAGACAAAAGAAAAGAAATGTCAATAAGACAGAACAGAACAATGCAACCATACAAAAGAAAATAGTAAAGTCTAGACCCACTCTGTTTGTAAAGTGTCCTGAGATAACAAAAAAATAAAAAAAAATTAGCATCTTATTTTTAAAGAAATACTTTATTTTAATGAAGTAAATTCAGGCAGAAGCATGTAAGCCACTTTTCTGCATTGAAGACAAAATAATGGAGAAACTAAAAATAATGGACTACAGGCAATAATAATACACTGGTGACTGTAAGATTAGCTAGGGTTTCACTTGAGACCGGAGTGGTGTTGTGAGACTCGTTAAGTGTTGTAATGTGTGCACATGTGCATGGTAGTACATAGTTCTTCATTTTAAAATGTATTTTAAAATTGTAATCCTACTAATAATCCAGCAAAACTCTAATCTGATTACATTTCTCTTTTCTGTAACTGTCATGTATTAGTTACCTTTTTTGGTATCCTGATTACATAACTCCATCATATGTAATCCATTACTGCCCAAGCCAGTTCAGGGAGCCCAGAGACCGCTGTGACCCAGCCTCAAACTGTAGCTAACAGAATAACAAGGCCACATAACTAGCACTAATTGGATAACTTAACTAAGGGTAGCTTTCTGAGCTAAAGGCTAGTTTGTCAAAATTGCAATTGAAAACTCTAAACTACCCTGTCATTGGTCTTACCATAGGACAGGAAGTAGTATTATATCTGGTATCTGTACCTGTAGGCTGAGCCAGACTTTGCCTGGAGAAGGCCTGCCTCTGCTGCCACTCATACAGCTGCCACATGGTGTCGTCCCTCATCGACCTCCTCTTCTCCGCCGTGGTAACGGTGGTGGTGGTGGTGGAGGCGGGGCGGAGGGCTCGGTCGTAGACAGAACCCGCCACACTGCAGATGCTGTCGGGCCTCATCATGCTGTTGCGGGGCAGAGTGCGGTAGCCCTCTGGGTAGCGGGGCACAATCTGAGCGCGGTGGCTGGGCATGTTCCTGGGCAAGGTCTGGTAGGACGTAACACTAGGAGAGAAAACAGACAGAAATTTGTACTCGCTAATCAGCACAGATCAAGGCCCTTTTCTTTTCCCCCATTACAGGGAGGGTCAGAGGTTAGTTTGATCTGGATCTGGATCCTGTGATCACTTTACTAGGACAGACAAAAAAGACAATTTAGGCAGTTTTAAATGGAATTTGTTTGTGTTGTGCTCTGATATCTGGGTCTTGATTGCCAAACCACATCAAGGGCCCTATTTTAAAGATGCAAGCACAACAAGTGCAAAGAGGTAAGTCTTATATAAATCTGATTAATATAGATAGTGATTAACAAATACACTCTCAGTCAGTCACATTAGTGACTTCATTGCTCTGAAACAGCTGAGCCAATCACAGCGAAGCATGAGAACAACAGCTCAACAAATAAAGAATCAACTTCTCCATCTTCTAAATCATACTGTCTAAAAATGGCATAAATATTTCTATTTGGTATCTACATAATGTCATGGTGGTGCAATAGTTAGTACTGTTGCCTCACAGCAAGAAGGTTCTGGGTACTAACACACTAGCTGGCTGGGGCCTTTTAATTCACAACTCTGAATTGGCCATAGATGTGAATGTGAGCGTGAAGTGGTCTCTTTGTGTCCAGGGTGTACCCCGACTCTCGCACATTATCAACTGGTATCGGCTCCAACCCCCTGCGACCCTTCAAAGGATAAGCGGGTGTAGATAATGATGGATAGATGAATGTTTGGTGAAGCAGTTTACATGGCGGAATCCATCTGACACTATTTCAGTCATAACTCTATTTCATAATAGTTGTTACACAAGGGTTACGTCATATCTTAAAATATGGCAGCAGAATTTGCGCCATCATTTATGAGAATAATCATTAACTGCTGAAAATTGGTAAGCAAGCTGTGATGCATAGGATTAATGAGCTCCGGTAATCCCATGTCTCTCGTGTACACAGGCAGAATACTGAGTAATAACTGACCAGTCTGTGTGTGTAAAGGTGTGTGTGGTTATCCTGTTGCAGCCTGGTGTCATTTGCACAAAATTTTATGAAAGTAAACACAGTGGAGAGTCATGCATAATGATGTGGCAGTTTTCCAATCAGAGGCTCCAGATTGATCAACATATGTGTCCCGTTGCTCTCAGACGGCTGCAGGGATTTAATGAACTGAAGGATTCATAATTAAGTACATTTACAAGAGTACATTTTTGTTTTAGGCTTTACTGCATTATTGCTGGACATTTGCTTCAAGTACTCTGGGATTGTTGACAAAATCATAAGGTTGGCAGCAACTCTTTTTGAGCTGCTTCATCTGAATGAACCTCCCACCGGTTTGTGGCTCTCCTCCCACCTTTGCACTTTCAAGATCAGGAAAATACCCAAACTGTGTGTTTCCATCACAATATATTATATAATATTACATTTCTCTTTCATGTATTAACGTGAGGAAGGTTCCATCAGATCTGTGTTCAGCGATCGTGGACAACTCATCAGGCATGCGAGTTAAATGTTTGTGATGTTATAACTTATTTGGAGAAAGGATTGCCATTTCTCATTAAGTGCATTAAGTCATTTATAAAAAGGCAAACCACCTCAAGCCAGCATAAAAACATTTTTGCGAAATTGCGATACCTAAAAATACACATCAGTATCTGTTGATGGAAGCACGGCTATTGTGAAAAAATCTGAAGACAAACAATCACAGCCTGGACAATATAAGAGAACAAGACATTTAGGAGCTTTCCACATCAAGAAAGGTTGCACCTGACTCTGAAGTGCTGCATGTTGGAGCTTCTGTTGAATGCGCCACAACAGACTGAAATTAAATTAAATTAAATGTGTATGGTCCTTCCAAATTCTATGAAACTGAGTGGTTAAAGTGAGGAGGAAAGATAGAAGAAACAATATATTCACTGTTAAACAGTGGAAAATATGCTGCTCCACATGGCCTGTCTGGACTGCAGTCATATCCAGGGGAAATCCAATATCCATACTGGATACTTTTTTTCAGTTAGGCAGCTTAACCGTAAAGTTTAGGTAGAGTTATATGCCTGAATCTGATACAGAATAAGCTCAAGGATACTTCAGCATGACAGATGCTTGTTGACCCAAAACTCCTCCATCCAGACATTGCATTAAACCACTTGATCACCTTGCCACCCACTGTAATCTTTGATGTGTGCAGCAGCAGATTAAGCCTCTACCGCAACCTATCGCTTTAAAAGCACAGGTTGGGATGAGTAAATACACCTCCATGCATTACACACCTACAGACTCAACATTAACCAAGCAAAATGCCTTGATGATTGTATTCTTCATCGTCTTCATAAATACAGTATTCACATGATTTGTGTTGTGTTTTGCTGAAAGAGTTATGGGTCATTTAAATCATTCCTCTTGTCTATAATGGAGTAACTACATTGAAAAAGATTGGGGACAGTTGTTCTGGTAACAAACCAACATGTGACTATATGCCTGCAGGGCACAAGAATAAGGATTGCCCGCTTGCCCAGGGAAAGTAAAATGGCATTTTGGGTTAGTAAATCTAGCAACTTACTTGCCCGATCTGGTAAGTGGTGAAAAGGAATTAAAGAAAAGAAAACATTGGGCTCTCGTGACATCACAAGATTTCTGACCCACTTGCTGATCAGGCAAGTGAAAAAAAAAATCATTAACGATAAACCTTGCCCTGTATTCTATTGTGGCTCAGCAAGGAAACCGTAAAAAGACCATAACTTTGGAAGACACCAATTTGATTTGGCTAACTCAGATACCTCAGATACCCTTATGCTTGTTTTGGAGCTGCTTTCATTTTTGAGAGGCCTTCCAAAAAAGCCATGTTTCCACCAAACACTTTTGGTATAGTGCCCTAGAAACCCATACCTAACCCCCCCCCCACTAAGATCTGTTTTGCGTTCCAACTGCAGACAATACTGTTAAATGAAGGCAAGGTCATTACAGGGGGTTCAGGGCTAACCACACTTCACTTTTCCAGCAGTTAGGAAACAACAGAAATATTTTTATTGGTCTTGGGAGGCTGCAGCAAGTATTATCTGACACTGTAGCCTATAAACTGTACATTTAATGCCAGATCTGCAGTGTTTCTGGGTAACGGAAAAAATGGATGGATGCAATAGAGTGGTTCTATTGGTACCATCCACAACTTTTGTCAATGGAAAGGTAAAAATAACCATTCTTATGTGTAACGAACTGTCCTGAACTGAACTGCTTGGTGCAAATGGGGCAATAGAATGCCACAAGGGGAAGTTGGAAAAATGACTCAACCAGACAAACTGGAACTAAACTAAAAATGTATTAAAAGCTCAAATAATCTCCAATTGTTTTCAGGATGCATCAAGGTTTTTAATCCGACCCTCTACTGTTAATCCTTTTCACTGATGTCATGGGCAGTGTTGGTCTGTTTGAATTGCACTCACTTCACAAAGCAGAAGAAACAAAACTTAAGATTTAGTTCCTAAATCACAAAAATATAAAGCAACCAATAATTAGACATTGAGTGGTAAGAGCCATAGAACAGACCACATTCCTGTGATCTTATACAGGTCAGGTAAGAAAGTACAGCAGCATGAATCAGCTGAACTTTGTAGATGCTAATAAATTTGCAAACAACTGTATAAATGAATTAATCATAATTTACAGCATTCAGTGACTCATGACTCTTGCAACCCCAATCCTCTATAGCAGCAGGAGAGGAGCTTAGCGTAAAACATATATGTTTTATGCAAAGAAAGACATTTCTTCCTTTGGACCAATCAGAGCTATAACAAAAACAGCAGCTGATATTAAACGTGTGGGTCTGATTAGGGAGTTGCTTGATATTTACGCCTCACTCATTTAAATGCAGCACACACTCTTATTTACCTAATGCAGTAAAGAATACTGGATAAGAACTAGGACGGAAGGCATCTATTCCACTACATACATTCCACATCTTCACACAACACCTGCACTCACTGGTATCCAGCACTCAGTGAATCAATGCCTTTAATCAGGGTGTACTGAATAGGAACCAGCTTCATTATCTGTACGTGTGTGCCTTGACATGTATGGTGTGCTCCACTGGCTTTAATTATGAAAAAACTTTTTTTAGCAGACCTCTGCTTAACTTTCACTTTTGCTTTGACCTGGGAAAATGAAGTAATAATGAGGAGCTCGTTACCATTACTGCCATTAGCAGCTAATCATAAAATGGACACCTGGATTCTCTAGGACTGTGGCTTTGACCTTAGAAGTCCACAGGGAGATATATTATGGTCCTTGTCACTCTGGCTGCCGATCATCACCTGGATGGGTAGAGTATCACAAGCTTTGTTCATCTAATTTAACCTTTGCATTCAGCAAAGAGAGAAGCTAATACCCTGATCTGAAGCATCTATACAATACGCAGGCATGGGCTGAAGGATTATACCATGATTGTGCATGTTTTCAGCTCTTAAAGAAAATGCAATGACAACAGAGCACTGCAGGGATGATGTATTCTTGTAGGCCATCCCAGAAGTTGGCATCGCCCTGGTTCCTACAACAAAAAACCAGTGGGATTTTTCCACTGGATTTTGGATTCTTGCAGAAACTAATCTCTGTTGCACACAGATTTATGACACAGGTGTAATGTTTCCTTACTTCTATTTAACATTAATAATCCAGGCTCCAATATACTCAGAAAATCTTCAGTTTATAAAACATAAATGTCTTCTTTTTAAACAGAATATATCGAAACATTCATCTTTAGCTTATAAGTCTCATTTAACTTCAGAAAGTACATTTTCATTCATTTTTTTTCCATGTCATAACAACCTGAATGGCGAGGGGTAGACTACCTTGCTATTAAGACATATGCCAGGGATTATTCTGCCCCTTTTTTGGCACTGTCTGTCTAAGTCACAAAGTCTGTGAAATGAGTTGGCAATCTCCTGGTTCTTTGAGGTCTGCAGTCCCGCTGGGAGGTGTCATCAGGCTCTATCTCAGCAGATACACTATGCGGC
>NW_023339652.1:19190431-19192781 GCF_004916995.1 Morone saxatilis
AGGCTAGGAATGTATTCAGACTCATCAATTTAAACAACAGCCTTATTAAAACCATAAACTCATTTTCACTATAACTTCTTCAGTTTACTCAAAATATACAAAATATATTCAGAAAATTTTCAATTTATAAAACATAAATGTCTTCTTTTTAAACAAAATATATCTAAATATTCATCTTTAGCTTATAAGTCTGACTTAACTTCAGAAAGTACATTTTCATTAATTTTTCTTCCATGTCATAACAACCTGAATAGCGAGGGGTGGACTACCCTGCCATTAAGACATATACCGGGGATTATTCTGCCCCTTTTTTTGGCACTGTCTAAGTCACAAAGTCTGTGAGATGAGTTAGCAATCTCCTGGTTCTTTGAGGTCTGCTGGGAGGTGTCATCAGGCTCTATCTCAGCAGATATACTATGCGGCTCAGAAGTGTCTTGTTCAGGCTCAACCCATAGCTTCACAAATGATACATGACGCATCATCTTCTTGCCATCCTTTTCAATAATGACTGATTGACCTTTTCGACTTATCACTGTGTAGGGGTGACGTTCGTATGGTGTTGAAAGTTTGTTTTTCTTCTGCTGCCGTACCAGTACTTTGTCGCCCTGTTTCACTGTGCTTTCTTTTGCTCTTCTGATTCTGTTTGCATTTACGCGTCCCTTCTCCTTCTTCACAGCATCAGCCTTACGAACAGCAGCATCCTGTAGTGTAGGTTGCAGCTGTGATTCTGGCAAATCAGGAAGTTTGGTTCTGATTTGGCGGTTGAATAGTAGCTCGGCCAGACTGCGACCTGTGACACAGTGAGGGGTGCTGCGATAAGCCAGAAGAAATACGTCCAACTCAGTGCGCCAATCTTTTCCTTCAGCGTGAGCTGCACGTATGGCCTTACAAAGTGTTCTGTTCTGCCTTTCAACTTCACCAATTGCCTGAGGCCAGTATGGCGTGACACGTCGATGTGTGATCCCATGTTCCTGTAGATATGTTTTGAATTCTTTTGATACAAATGGAGTGCCGTTGTCAGTCACGATGCATTCTGGGAGTCCGTGTGTTGCAAATGAGTGTCTCAGACGATTTATAATGTTCACAGAGGTGGGGTTCTGAAGGATATTAACACTCACCCACCTGGAGTAATAGTCAGTTAGTACCAGCAGATGGTGACCTGATGGAAACGGTCCACTACAAGCATCTGCCATGGTCTTGCTGGGAGCTCTGTCCTAGTGGTAGGAACCTCCTGTGAAGTCGGACTGTTGATTTGGCATGCATGACATGACCTCACTAGCTCCTCTGCTTCTTTATCGATTCCTGGCCACCACACTTTTGTTCTTAGTCTCTGTTTCGTTTTTACGATTCCTTGGTGACCTTCATGTGCTAACATTAGCGTCTGTCATCGTGCAGCCTGAGGAACCACAAGTCTGGAACCCCTCAACACTATTTTCCCTACAGTGGAAAGCTCAGTTTTGACTGTCTGATAAACGGGTTTGCATTCACTCCATGCACCGTTTTGATACAGCTCCAAACAGTAACTAGAGTGGGGTCTGCTGCCGACAATTCCTCCATTTGCCTTGGTGTGAAAGCATGAGGCACTGCATGTTGAGCCACCCAGTAAACGTGGTCCTCCATAGTTCCTTCCTGTACTGGCTGGTTGACTGTGAGGCGTGATAGCGAATCAGCTGCGTTCTGTGGGCCTGGCTTCAGCGATAGGGCTGCAGCCGCAAAGCCCATCTTTTAATTCTGGCTGGAGGTTTAGACTTGGGTGAATAGATCGTCTCCAGAGGTTTATGGTCAGTGACCAGCACAAAGTCCTTTCCATAGAGAAATACATGAAATTTCTCACATGCCCACACAATAGTGAGCGCTTCTCT
Source organism: Morone saxatilis (assembly GCF_004916995.1). NCBI lineage: Eukaryota > Metazoa > Chordata > Actinopteri > Moronidae > Morone > Morone saxatilis. The sequence goes on from NW_023339652.1 coordinate 19,192,294, forward strand.
TTCGGTTTGGGAATAGCGACGCTCTACATCAGACAAGGCTCTGCTAGCATAGTAGACAGGTTTGTGTGTTCCATCATTTTGTTTCTGGCTCAGTATTGCTCCTAATCCCACTGGACTAGCATCCACCACCACATGTGTCTCTGCATCTTGTTTGAAATATGCCATTATGTGTGAACTGGCCAGCTGTCTCTTTAACTCCCGAAAAGCCGTTTCCTGCTCTGATCCCCATGTCCATTTGCAGGATTGCCTTGTGAGCCTCCTCAGTGGTTCTGATGTCGTGGCTAAATTAGGGATGAACCTTCCACAATAGTTCACGAGCCCTAAAAAGCTTCTCACCTCAGCAGCATTCGTTGGTCGACGTGTATGCTCCACCGCCTCGATCTTAGACTGAGCTGCTCCTATACCGTTTTTGGACAACACATGCCCCATGAATTCCAGTTGTGACATTCGGAATTGGCACTTTTTGCTGTTGACCGTCAGTTGCCTCT
>NW_023339652.1:19192957-19193934 GCF_004916995.1 Morone saxatilis
ATCAGTCTCTTATAACGCCATAGTCCTGTGTGTGTTACAAAAGTGGTGAGTGACCTGGATTCTGGCTCCAGCTCTATTTGATGGTATCCCCACTTCAGATCAAGTTTTGAGAATACAGTGGCTCCAGTCAGGTCCTCCAGTATTTCGTCTATAACAGGAATAGGGTGCCTTTCTCGCACTATGGCCTCATTTGCTCTGCGCATGTCCACACACAGTCTAGGCTCTTTCTTACCATGCACCACAACTAGAGGTGATACCCATGGTGTTGGTCCGTTTACTCTTTCAATGACATCAGCTTCCTCAAGTTGTTTCAGTTTCTCTTCCACTTGTTTTCTCACACTGAAAGGTATTCTGCGAACAGGCTGTGCGACTGGCTGTACGCTATCATCCACATGCAGCTTCAGCTGAAAATCCTTCAGTTTTCCTAAACCTTGAAAACAGTCTTTGTATTTGTCTTCTAGCTCGGCTGTAAAAGCTGTTACATCTTGTGGCTGGACTGTGTTCACCTGTTCGATAGGGCCAATGTGTAAAAGTCCCAACTTAATAGCAGATTTGTGCCTCTTCAATCACTTGGATCGCTGCTGTGACTGTTTCTGATGTTTCATTAGCTTTGAATTCAGCAGTGAAAACACCTTTTACATGGAGTGGAGATGTAGATCCGAATGGATAGACTCTCTTTTTTGGGTGCTGTAGCTTGATGTCACTCTTTGACAGCTGCTTAAACTTGGATTCTGTTACAATGTTACATGAAGCCCCTGAATCTATCAACATGTCTACTGGTTGGTCATTTATTAATATGGACAGTGTTCCCTCAGCAGCACGATTGTTAACTGTAAACACATGGTCATCTTCACTGTCACTGGGTCCTTGTTGTATTACTGTGGTCGTGACTCTGTTTACTTTGTGTGTTCTCTTTGTCTTACACATCTTTGCAAAATGTCCTTCTTTTCCACAGTTATTACACTTTTTGTTCTTTG
>NW_023339652.1:19194034-19196417 GCF_004916995.1 Morone saxatilis
AATTTCTTGGAGCACTGGGAGTTTTAAGTCTTTTTCCCGCAGCAGCCGTCTGCGCAGCGTGTTTGACGAGCATTTGTCAATCACTTGATCACGTATGAAATCATCTCTGTTGTCCCCAAACTCACATGTAGCTGCTAGCTTCTTTAATCTACACACATAATTGTTCTACGGACTCTCCTTGCATTTGTTCTGCTTGTCTGAACATGTCTTTCATAGGGGATATTTTCCTGCGGTGTAAAATAAGCATTCAACTTGTTTACTGCACCGTCATAGTCAGCCTCGTCTGCCGTTTCATCCATAGTGAAGAATATGTCTTGGACCTCATCTCCTGCTAGGTGTAGCAACAAAGCTCTTTTCCGTGAGTCGTCTCGAATTCCCGACGCCACTAAATAGAGTTTAAAACTATTTAGCCACTTTTGCCGGTGGACACCGACATTAGCTGGGTCGCTCGAAACGTCAAAAGAAGTTACCGCCGGTAGCGCCATGCTAACTCCGTTCACTTCTCTTCTTCCTCCTCGTCAGATTAAACTTCATGCAGTAACCGGTTTTCTTTTCCTCCGCGTTCCGTTTTAGATTCTCGTCACCATTTGTAATGTTTCCTTACTTCTGTTTAACAATAATAATCAGGCTCCAGTCGGACGGTCATTACCATGCTTCTTTATTCGTGTCTCACTCGTTCTTTTACCTCTCTCGTACCCCTGACGTCATCACGCATATATCTGTGTTCCCAGACACTACAACAGGGTTTGTTCAGCAATATAATCTTTTTAAGTAAATCTTTTTACTTAAAAAGTAAAAACCTAACACTAGGCTATAAACCAACTACACCATGGTCACTTCTGACTTCCATCACCATTAACTACCAAGTTGTAATTAAATTGTGTAATTCAAATCTACAAGTTGTAAAATTTGAGTTAGAATCTTTTGCAAGAGTGCCAATATAAACTCTGCAAGGCTGTAAAGGCAGACTAGTAAGTAGATAAGTCAGGTCAGTGTGCAAACGTCACAAACAACCTCTGTAGTCTCATTTAGCTGCTTGTTAGGTATTTTTAAGACACTTAAAAACTCAGGTGGGGTAGAACAAATCAGGAACTCTTTTAAACTTGTGTTAACCAAAGACCTTATTTCTGGCATCTAACCAACAACCCATTCAAAAGACCCAGTGACTTTAAGGAGAGGAAACCAGAAGTGATAAAATGCTACCTCATATCTGGGCACTCTATGAACTTCAATATGTTTATATGTGAATGTGAATATGTGAATATGTTTGACTACCCTAAATTTTAAGTGAATGTCAGTTTATTCTCTTCACTGCCAACCTAAATATTTACAGTGAATGGTTAAATCTCTTGTCCTTCTCCAATTGGCAAAACCTCATTCTGTAAACACATCTTAATCATTGGTGGCCCCAGATTTTCCACAGGGCAGAGAAAAACGTGTCTTGGTATAAAGAGTATTGTAGCCATGGCAGAAAGTGATACCAACTTAAAGTTAAACGCGGGTGGAACCTGGCTAAATACCCATAATAGGTACAATTTCAGTACAGGCTATGAAGCTGGTGTTGCTGAATCAACATCGATATTTGACACTCAGTGTAGTATACAGAGCATCCAGACAATCTAAATTGTTTCTTTAGTAATCCACATTCATAATAAGGCCCATAGACTGGCAATGGTGTCACAGAATGTAAAGATGAACGTTTCTAAACTTTTCGCATATTAAATATCACTTATATCAGAAAGACTACATGTAACTGTATACTAATGTCAATAACCAAACTCAATCAAACTCCAACATATATTTAAAAAAATGACTTTCACTATTAAGATCACTGCTTGTAGAACTTAATGAACCAGTTGGAGAGAAAAACATACTGTATCTTAACCCAGTCGGCCACAGGGGAACATTGCTCTTATGCCTTTGAAGGGGACATCAACACTGCAAAATACATCACTTCTGTGCTCCAGGGGAGTTTACTGATTTTATTTTTCCTATCCAAGTCTCTTTTTGCTAAATACACTAAAAACAAGATTTTCTTGCTGATACCAAAATAATGAAACAGCCTGAATGCTTGAACACTTGACAAAGGAGAACATTGGAGTTAGCAAGATTATAAATTAATTCACAGGAATTACTAATGACTAATTTGGATACAAAACCTCTACAGACTTTTAGTCTCAGAATCTCTGTCAACGAAGCAGTGCATTTGTAGTTATGTACTTCCATTATCATAATGTTTCCAACAATGTTCAAACTCAGAGAAATCTGCCATTTTATTCAGGTAACGCTGCGTTTCACCAGTCGCTTGTCAATGGCGCCATATCATGCGCCATTGACAAGCAGCAGCTCGGCTCGCAGTCCCTCCGGGACGTCCTTTGTCTGT
>NW_023339652.1:19196501-19202248 GCF_004916995.1 Morone saxatilis
AGACCTCTGTGGATAATTAGGCTCCCGGTAGAAACCTCCTGAACCATAAACACTGAAGGAATTCTAACCGGGAGAAGCTGACTGCAATGACAACCATAATCCCACGCTACTTCATGACGTCACCAAACGTTGTCTTTTGTTATTGTTTTAATGTAAGAGACCCTAGTGGCAGAAATTACATATTGTACGTTTAAGTTTTAGAGGATGCTAACAAGGAAACAAAAAGGAAAAATTAATAAAGACACATCTGGGAGCATATGAACAGATACACATGCATACACATATGCTCACACACTAACAGTGCTGCACATGGCTGCTATCAGTTCAATCACCACTGTACTATGCAATACTCTGCTCACTTAAAATAATATGGCTGTTAGCAGAAGCAGGGCTTGGTGTTAACAACAATAACAATCAGTCCTAGAACAAAGCTCCTCTATATCCCTCCTCTGCACCGAGTGCTGATAAAGATGACAAATGTAACTCGGCAGCGCTCAGCTTGCTCTGCTCTCATTACGATCTCATTTCCATGACTTATTTATGGTAGCAGAAGGAGATGGAAGCGCTGAGAGCAAGCGGAGCGCTGGCGCTCTGCACTCCTGTTCCAATGCATTCCTTGCTACAGCCAGCTAAATGCCAGCTAAACGCCGGCGCTCCCAAATGAGATACACATCTGTGGCGACACAAAAAGCTTTCAGCTCCCCCTGGCCTGCAAGGTCAGAGCAAGGATGGAGCAGGATACACAGGGAGCGAGGGGGGAAAGATGGAATGGCAGAGCTGAAAAAAGGAGGAGCAGACCTGTCGGGATGAGAGGTCGCCCTTACATTGTAGCAATAAAAGGAAGTGCATATTGTGCATGAATGAATGTGTATAGGGTTGGAATTTGGGCCGTGAAGTGCAGTGGGCTGAAAACACATCTTTTGTTTGGGTCAGAAAGAGAACATAATATACATGCATACATACCTCAAGAGAATACATTTCTGCTACCACAAAATAAAACCACTGCAAGAAATCACTCACTATGCAAAGGCAATCTTTTCTGAAAGTAAAGCCGGGACAGCTTCTGGTGTTCTGACACAACTAGCTTTTGTTTGTTTGAAGATATGGATTTTTGTGGACTTTTTTGTGGTATACTGAAAAGTCATGGTTCTCATTTTGTCTCTGTATAGCTCAGCAGCACATAAACCACTCTATATATGGAACTACGTTACAGTCACATGACTCAGAATGAAGTAGAGCTGCACGATATAGTAAAAAAATCATATTGCAATTATTCTAACAGATATCAAAATTGCAATCATTTTTGCATCACAATTTTCATAGTCACTGAAAAAAGTATTAAAAAATGATGTCACATTTGTTGTACCAAACAAACATGATTTCTTACATTTCTTACATCTTTCTTACAAACTGCAGCTTCTGTGATTTGCATATTGCACTAGGCCATATTGTGATTTCAATAATATTTAATTTAATTAATTTAATAATATCAGTTGGGCATAAGTCAATGTTGCTTCTGCCCCAAACTCGCTAACAAAAAAAACAGTTATTGCAGGTTTAAATCAATTAAATCAATTTCTTTAGTCTTTTTGAAAAACTGCTACTGCAGCTTCTGTGTCAACTGAAAATTACATCCACAGAATTGATATGTCACTGGCTCTTGTTGAAAAATCAATTGGAATCATATGCCTCTGAGTAACAATGACGACAAGCTCCTTTGAATACACTGCTAGAAACTTACAACAAGGGGTCAAAAGTGTCAAAGGAGAAGAAAAGACCAAAAGCATGGCTTCATTTCATGAAGAGAGATAACACTAGTTCTGGTTGTAATGTCTGTCAGAAATATCTTTCTACACAATATGGGGTTCAATTCCAGCAATGCCACGTATTTAAAAAGCACAGCCCATACTGTCTCACCTCCTGGTGTCATCGTCCGGTCCTCTCGTCCTGTGTGTGCGGACCCAGTGCTCCAGCTGCTGCATGGAGTTGGTTCTGGACAGGCCCCTCTCTGGCTCCTGCACTGGAGGAGCAGGGGACCTTCCAAGACCTCCAGCCAGGCTGGCATCCACCTCTGCTGGGCTGCAGTCCTCAGTCTTCTCCACTACCGCGGACCCCGAGCCGTTGACCTGCGCAGGCTTTTGGAGGTTGAGGTTGGCCTGACCCTGGCGAGATGCAGACACTGCAGCTGCGATGGCAGCGGCCTGAGCTGGCTGCAGCTTGATGCTGCTGATTTTAGTCAGCGACCTCTCTGCACTCAGGTCTCTCTGGAAGCCATATTTGTCCCCGCCATGGACCGTAGCGTACTTCTCTACATCTCTGAGAGCGTATTTATCACCTTCACGTAGCGTACTGTATTTCTTCACTTCCTTCACAGTGCCGTATTTGTCCACAACTTGTATGGTACCATATTTATTCTCAGTCTCCCTCATTGTGCCGTATCTCTCTGTCTCCTTTAACGACAGCTGTCTCTTCACTTCTTTCTGAGGAACGTATTTCTGTACTTCTTTCTGGAGCGTGTGCCTCTCCCCGACTTTCTGCAGTGCATATCTTTCTCCATCCTTTGTGAGCAGGTACTTCTCTCCATCTTTAGACGGAGCGTATTTGTTCTCTGTCACTGTCACTGTGTACTTTTCATCCACTTTTTGAACAGCGTACTTCTCCAGATCCCTGTGAATGGCGCACACCTCTCCGTCTTTCTGGAGTAAGGGTTTCTCCCCGTCCTTTCGCAGCAGGTACTTCTCTCCATCCTTGTGGAGGAGATACCTCTCCCCGTCCTTCTGAAGCGTGTAGCTCACACCATCTTTCTTCAGAGAGTACCTCTCCCCATCTCTCTGCAAGGTGTAGTACTCACGCTCCCTCTGGCCGTTGTGTTTCTCAGCGTCTTTTTGCCGTTTGTCGTCAGCTCGAGATAGGGAGTGTTGTCGCACAGGCTCACGGTTGCGTTCATTGTTCTGGATCTCGGGCCGGGTTAGGACTCTGTGGTTTAGTAAGTTGTTCAGCTCCTGAGAAGTCCGCTGGTCCACTTTCAACTTGTCTAGTCTAGGATGAAAGAAAGAGATAAATGTGACCAAGAGAAAAGGAAAGGGCTTTCTAAAAGATTTCAAAGATAACTGACTGTAAGTAGCTTTTGTCCCCCCAACCCTTGTTACCTTCGTGGCCTCAGTTTTCCAGGTGCGGCAAATGGTATTTGAAGTCATACTTATTGTTTGTTTATTGTGGTGTGGTTGTTCCACCAATGATCTGTTGTACTCAATCGTTAGGATTTGCTTAGGCAGAATGTATGATGTGAAAAAGACAACCACCAAAAAACTTGAGACACGGTAGCTATCCTTGGCTCCATCTGAGATTCTTGGTTGTTTTTAATTAGGCCCAATTGCTTTTCCGTTTATGAACAGAACAAATTAACTGTGAAAATGCTCCCTTCATGATACAACAAGCTCAACTTTGCAGCATCTCTTGGTTGAAGAATTCTGAATGAGAGGAATCTCTTAACTCTGCACCTTTAGAGGCATTTAGGAAGACTCTAGAGATACAATAAAATACTTTATTAGAGCACTCTAATCTGAAGAATATGAATGTGACTTTCCACCATGGTGACTGTGTGCCCCAAATTTGATTTTACAACCATCATATCCATGTGGCCGTGTGCCTGTGGGGAGTACCGACCTTCTGACTGGTTCAGAGTGGACAAGGGCAGCATCAGTCATGACTTTCATCCAGCACTCCATCTCTTTGGCTGTGTCAGTGCAGAAATAATACGTCCGCATGTTGGGGTGGGTGGCCTGGCAGTGTAGGGAGGGTGGGGGGGGGTATTGACATTGAGAGAGAGATAAATAGGAGGCGCAGGAGGAGGAGGAGACAGATAGACAGAGAGGGGGAGAGAGGAGGAGATAAAACAGCAGTGTGAGAAACAGTGTTGGATGGTGACCTTGAGATACCAGCAGGGAGTCTGTACATCATTCCTGTCGGCAGAGGAGTGTGTTTGTACACAGTATGATTGTGTGTGTGCTCCCTCTCTGCCTTTTCGTGAGTGTTTCAGCTCAAGTGTGGAAACACACAAGTGTGAAAGCCTTCAGTGTTTTTCTGTGTATCTTGGCATACGTAAAGCTGCATAAATAAGGATGACACTGAGGTGCCCAACTAACAACTTTCTGTGTGTGTACATTAGGTGTTGTGTACTGATGAGGCTCTGTATAGTAATAATCAAATCCTTACTCTTTTAGTTTTCATAAGATACGTTTCTTGCAGTAGTAGTGTAAATTTGCTTACTGGTATATGTTTTTTCCAATTGACCATTCCTATGCCCCCCTTTTGCCCTGTGCTACAGGGGCTACACTGTTGAAACATTTGAGACTAGCTCAATCTGAAGTGCGTCTGGGGGCATGCTCCCCTGGGGAGATTTTTTTCCCCCATGTACGGCAACTTATATGCACTGTTTCTCAAGCCAGTTGAGTCAGTAGGATGCCTAAAAATCTGTACATCATTTGGAAATACATGATAGTTTATGCTATGTGCTAGACTTGGCTATGTTTGAAATTTTGAAGATGGTTAAAAGATAAAAGCATTAGCAAAACACTAGCTAAAAAATGATTGATGTAAATTAGCTAGCTAGTTACCTAGCATTTTGCTAACATTAGCTTTCAGATGTAACTAGCTAATGATTGATGTAGAATAGTTAAGTAGAGATGTGACTATATGTCCCTTTTACTTTTTGTTAATGTTCAAAATTTGGTTGCATTTTCAACACAGAGCATATCTAAGTAGCCTACAGGAGAAAGTTGACCGATGTTCTGACTGAGGCTTGCTCAACTGTTATTGTAGTATAGACCAAAAAAGGGCGGGACTTAGGAAGAGTCAATTGTGAGCAGAGAAGATAGATATCAAATCTCCTTCTGTGTGTGTTTAGTACAGAGCTGTAGACGTGGCTAACCTAGCTTAGCACAAAGACTGGAAGCAGCCTAACACTGTTCAAAGTTTACCGATTACCCAGGTGTATCTCTCTTCTTTAACTCATACATAACAGAGATGTAAAAACAACTATTTGTGGGTTTAGGGTCAGTTTTGGCACAGTAAATGTGCATACTATCCCAAAGTGTTGTTATCACAGTGAGTTGCCAGTTTTGGTACCATTATTTCTGCACAGAGAACAAAATCAAAACCTGTCTTTGCTGACTGGCAAATTACCCTAATGCTGGAGATCTCTCAAATTAAATAGTTCCAGCACGTGTACAAAGTGTTAAATGTTGCTGTACATTTATTACATCTATACTATTAAACAAATGAGAAACGTGTGCTCAAATGTGTGAGCATAAAAGCGCCAGTTAAGCCTTTTACTCCACTTTTGGAAGAACTTCAAACACGTTTGATTTCCACGTTTGTAAAAACGGGACCAGCCCTTTAAAGCAGCTGCTTTCGTCATGTAGTCAGAGCCATTAACGATGCAATGTGTAAGATATAAGAGTTTGAAAACTTAATTTATCAGCAGAATATGAAGAATTAGAAACAGTTTTGACGTTATGTCCAAGACGTCTATGTATTATGTTGTAGCCAAAGATATCTACTAAAGCATAGTAACTGAGCTAACTAACAGCAGTTAGCAGAGGTTTTGGAGTGTGAATTCAAAGATGAGTGGAGAGTAGTCTCAATTAGTTTGCACCTGGGCGGCTGTGGCTCAGAGGCAGAGCGGGTCGTCCCCCAATCAGAAGGTTGTTGGTTCGATTCCTGGCTCCTCCTGCCACTTGTCGAAG
>NW_023339652.1:19202399-19202589 GCF_004916995.1 Morone saxatilis
GTCCATTTACCATCCATTTACCACCTTCAAGTAAACCGTTCTCATCTGAGCTGGTATTTGGAAACAATCAATAGAAAATAAGAGGTGTTAGGCACTCCGTAAGCTTTATGATCATCATCACAACTAATTAAGAACTTAAATTAAAAAACACAGTGCGTTGGGTGCCCAGTCGGAAGAGCTGGCGACCCAT
>NW_023339652.1:19202610-19224741 GCF_004916995.1 Morone saxatilis
CCCTCTCTCTCTGCCCCCCTCTCCTGTCAATCTTCAGCTGTTTCTATCAATAAAGGCATAAAGGCCAAAAAAATAACTTGACGTGACCTTTAAGCTTTTACCTTGAAGGCGTATTTCCTGCTGATGTGGTCATCCACCGACAACATGGAGATGTGAAAGCTGGGCAACAGGATACTTCCCAGGATGCTATCCTCTTTCTCATCTGCACCAGAGAAGAAAGAATAAGGAAATAGTCATAAAGTCAACATATTTGACATTTGCATTGCCACATCGACCTGCACTGAACTAAGTGAATCTGGTGTAGGATCAGTGGACAGAGGATCAATGAGGATTCATCAGTATCACATTAGGCTGTATATACACTGAATATTCAGTTTTGGTTTGACTTAAGTTTGGTTGATTGAGGTCAAATCACATATCAAATAGAACGCGGGGTTGCTTGATATTACAGTTGGGCGATTGCACGAATTCATCGTCTATGAGGCCATCACCGGTTGATTTTTTGACGAGCGACCCAGTACACAATGAGCGAAAGAACAAGTGAGAGAGAAAACAGCAATGACTTAACAAGGCAATGAAGCTAGTATTCATTTGGTAATATAGAGAAACATATATTTAGAAGGTATGGTTGTATATTTTTGTTTAATAATACGTGTTATAATATTTACTTTCTTCACATTTTGTGTGTTTATTTTGTTTATTAAAGCTAATAAAGCGTGTCAACTTGCGGGAGTCAACTGTGTCAAGCGGCACAGAGCAGATCGGAATAGCAGGAGTTCAGACACAGAAACGTTATAGAGAATGCGCTTCATTTTCAAATAAAGACCGGGTCGAACTTCACGCTACGTCGATATTGTGCCACGTGCAGATAATGGAGCCAAACCACATCGCAGACATAAGGGTCATAAATCCATGCCTGGTGGAATTTTGCCATAAAGCTCCATTGGGTGAATGAAATAGGACTTTGAAAGGTGAGGGCGACATGCATCCCCAATGAAAATGATGCTCTTGTTCATGGTCTCCAGACTTGTCCTAAGGATTTGGAACATTTTTGTCAAGTCTTGCCTTTGATTTTGTGAACACGGAGGTCTAGCATTATCTAGCCAACTGTGTGATGAATGACTAACAAAGGGTGACGGAACAAAACCTACTGAGGCTTATCAGACCATGGCGAGACAGAGACAGAGAGAGAATGGGAAGATAGGGCATCCTTATGAGCTTGGCCAGCTTTCCGTGTGAACTAAGATCCTGTTTCCATCCCTATGTGTGGTCAACAGTGTGGAACACACACAGACACACAGCTGAGGACAGACTCAGGCTGCAGCACACACAAACACTGCTTTCTGTTGATTTTTGTCTTTCACATTTCAGAGGCAAAACAGCTGCAAAACACAAAAGATGTGAAACGCAGCCATGAATGCATTACAGTCGTCTAACTGAGTCAATATTTACTGATGCCACATTTAAAAAAAGCCTTGCAACAACAATCTGAGCTGAGCCATGTTGGGAGGGTAATGACTGTGCTCCGTACGGCGCGATGAAGCTTTGATGGGAGCTTCCAGGCTGAAAACTAAAGGCAGAAAACACATATGGTGCTCCAGCTGCAGCAAAAACCTACAGAGCCTCCAGCCAGTGCTGCTGTTTGCTTTAGACGAGCCCCGCACGGTGAGCCCTGCAGCTCCTCCGGCCCCATCCCTACTGCTGAATTATTGAGATACAGAACACACATAAAATGAGAAAGAAAGAGAGGGAATGAGTGAGCGGGCGTGCAGAGAGATGCTGTGGGTATACTCTGCAGCAGAGGGTGTTTTCTTTTAAGAAAGCTTTTTAAGAACGATTGACATTTCAAGATTCTTCAGCAGGTTCACTGAGGTTTGTCTGTTGGTTCAGTTAAGTTCCTGACCACAAACAGTGTGTCTACATAAATACTGTAATTGTGATTGCTTAGATAAAGACACACGCTTGATTAAATGATAATTCTGGTTAATTACACAGAGATTAACTTACTACTTACTATTTGTTGTTAGACTAGGGCATCTATTTTTTCATTAGATATTAGCTAAGTTATTTAAAGATAATAACTTGTCCCCACAAGGTGATAACATTGTTGAACAAGATAATCATGTGTGTGCACATGTTTTTTTCTTGTGAGTTGTAATCCAGTAGCTGGAGACTGTTGGGGGCAGTGTTGGATATGGCGGAAACCCATTCTGTGGTTGGAACGGACAGGTTGCAAGGCATTCATGCTGACAGTGTCATGCAGTATAATACTAGTGGAGTCTATTTCTTTTGCAGTGCGAAGGCTATGAAGAGTTCTTTTATGTTATTTTGCCGTGATTTTCATGAGTTTTTCATGAACTTTGTGCTTATTTATCTCTGCTTGTAAAAGTGCAGCAGCCCAGTAGGGACCAACAGCTTTTTTTCCATTTATATAGCACCTTTCATACAGAGGGTGTAACTCAAAGTGCTTTACAAAGGAGAGAAGAGACAAGAAAATAAGTAAATGACAGGCATTATAACTGGAATTCCATGGATTTTCTTATATTTGTGACAGTTTGTATTTAAAAAACTGACCACTGCAGATCTAAGAGGCTGTGAAGGATTATAAACCGACAATGAACTTGTAATGTTGGCCTTGTAAAACAGTAAACAAACTTAGTCAACCCTAAAAGATACTCAGTGCAGGTTGGCTAAAACCGGGCTGATGTGCTCTCTCTTTCTTTTCTAGTTAAAAGCCATGGGCATCTTGTTGCAATACTTAAATGAAAGATAAATGTCGTCTTATACCTGAAAATGTTAATTTCTTAATTTATTGCCTGCTTGCACCGTGGGTCCGAGAGGACTGAAATTTCATCTGTGCTGCATGTCGTGCATGTATAGCATATTTGACAATAAAGCTGACTTTGACTTGACTTGATAAATGTGCAAATAATAACGGTACAAATATAGAGAAAACTGGGAACATTACGGAGCTAACTAAATTTCTATCAGATTACTGTATATGATAGGACAGCTTCAAATTCAAGTGCAAAAAGACAGTTTGGCCCCTAATCAATACTCTTGAACTGGCTTAGGAGACAAACCCTTGTTACCCAGTCATTATATCATACACATTAGAAATGTTGTATATGACACGTGAAAGTACTTTATTTTGTACTGTAAATGTGTTCTTTGTTCCACTTTAAACATATAAAGAGAAGGACCATGTAATAATTTCCTTACCCCTGAAAAAATATTATTATATTCCATTTTTGACAATAGATCCTCCTCAATGTTACACACTGGACTTTTAAGTAAAGTACTCTCTTTCCACCCTCATTCTCACCGACCATGAATCCAGATCTGCTTATCAAGCTGTACTGCCACACACTGTGATGACCAAGATAACGTGCTTTATGTATTATGTTTACATGACAGCTTTAATCATCAGTGTCCTGCCTCACTGCGGTAATAATCAAATTATTAGGGTGCATGTAAACACACTGGATGAATTCATCTAAACAAGATTTGCGGTGGGAGGGACGCTGATTGTCCCTGCTAATACAAAAAGAATTAAGTCCAACTCCAAACTACATTAGAATAAAGTGATAGAGCAAGCAGGAGAAAAATGGAAAAAGAAGAGGTTATTATCGGAAAGCCGAGCACGTCATTGTCCTTCCCGAGGATGCCTCCTCTCTCTTGTCCCCGGCTGGCTAAGCCAATAAACATCCAATTTTCCCTTGGGTTTTTCATGAAAGCGGCTGCTGATTGCGCTCTGGGAGCGGCTAATTTGTCAATTTATGGAGATGGAAAAGTCTCCCTCAAGGGTTTAGGAGACACGGAGGAGGAACACAGATGAGCTTTTGTGAATGTGAAGTTCGAAATTAGCGGTCCTGCAGCTTGGGCATCACCAGTGTGGGTGGAAGCAAGGACGACTATTTTTAACAGGCAGGGACACTTGACCTCTTGGTTCTCAATTTCACACTGCTCTTGATTGAGAGATAAGAACAGTAACAGTGGCAGTGTCTCATGTAAGTTATCTGCTATATGAGATCAGCACAACGGTCGCTGTACTTTTTCAGAGATGTGAGCACCACAAAATCTGTTCAGTGCACTGGGGCGGAGGCAGAAATTTCTATGGGAGATATTTCAAACTCAAAGCACAGCTTCATGGCAAAATGTTTTTGTAATTTAACCCTTCGTATGGAATTACTTTAAACTCAGCCTGGCATATTAGAAATCTTTAACCTTTCCTGTCACTCTACAGCTGTCACTATTCATTAAAGGCAATACAAATAGCAAAAAATATTTAAGACATATCCCTGTGAGCTACCCAATAAAGAAAAATCTATTTTTTCAATGTTTTGGTCATTTTATGGTAATGTCAGCACTTGCAGTTTCAAAAACAAAGGCCAACCTCTGCCATTGCATTAAAATGGATTTATTGTGAAGCACATTTAGAAAGTGATGACGTGATGTAACAGAAAACTGAAAACTGCAACAGATACAGATCAGTTAGGTTGGAGTTTTCCTTGAATTTGTAATGTCTGTATGTTTGAAAAGAGTTTAACATGGGATTGTCTTCAAACATGAAAGATATGATCCCTGAAATAGTAAATTGTCCTTGAACAAAACATGGACTCTCTCACTGTGAATTGCTTTTGATTTGACAATCAAACATACTAAATTATTTCATCCTGCATGTGTGTGTGTGTGTGTTCACTCACCGCGGTAGTAGAAGAGGCACATGTCGGACAGAACAAACCACCTCTTCTTCCACAGCTTCATGCCTGTGCTGTCCTGCAGGGGTCAAAGGTCACAGGCCATCAGTCAGTCAAAGTGTAGTTATTACAGAGAACAATACACCATCTCTCTCTCTCTCACACACACAGTTTTTCTTCTCTTTTGATCTCCCCTCACTTCCCTCCTCTTGACACCCTCGCTGTCTCTCCCTCTGGCTGCTTCTATTAACCAGCTTCTATCTCCTCCTCTGAGACAAATTGCTCTGTTTTATCTCTTCGTAACGTAGTGAGAAATTTGCCTCTGTGGTGCTCGGGGCGAGGGCCTGCGCTTTGTTCTCTACACTGCTGCTCTCCTCCTTTTTTTCTCCTTCTCTCCCTGGTGCCGTAATTACTGCAGCGACAATAAGTTTTTCGAGACCATTCACTCATTCGGGTCTTTAGCGCTGTTTGCAGCGTGTAGCGTTCGGCCATGGATCCTGAGGTTAGGGGCTTTGGGTAAACAGAGATGACATTTCTTCTGCGAGAGCACTTTGCCTGAAAGGTCTGTGGGGAAGAGACAGTGTTTTTTTTGCCGGTGTGAAGTGAATTGATTCTCTCATGTGAACACAGTAAGCGGCGGCGCAGGGGCCGAGGTTTGAGATGGAGGTTATTGACAGTGGCTCTAACTGGGGGCTGAAAGCTGAGTTGAATGGTGCTCGATGAAGCTGTCTTCAGGGAGTCTCGCCGTGGTCAGAGGTCCATAGACCAGCTGAAATATTGACCCATAGATCTCTGTGGGGCAAAGAAAATTGCTCAACTTGCAGCGAGTGGGAGGAAAGGTAATGAGAGAACAATCTGAGCCTCGAGCTAACGTCCAGTCAAGGAACAGGATCCTCCCATTTCCTCAGGTCCCACAGGCACTTTGGCACTCAACAGACCTTTTTTACAGCAGCCATTTTGACATGAAATAGTAGGGTAAACACAGATACTAATTAAGGTTCAGTTCCATTTAGTTCCAGTAAGCCAACATGCACAGTAGCAGCACCCTGTTTAACCTGAATGGAACGGAACCTTAATTAGCTTTATTAGTAACACTTGCGTTTATCTAGCTAGTTATCTACGTATGAAGATTATGTCGTTATTGCCTACAAAGTCAACGGGCAAGGACAAAGTCAAATTAGCCTTCAAAAAAGAAGGGGTGGGGGCAAATACAGTTGCTGGCTCCAGCACTAGCCCCACACTGCTACCCCCCACCACCATTGTGAGTGGCATATGCATAATTTGCGCCAGAGTAATGAGTACTATATGCATAATATGCTTCTACCTGATATTTTAAACCCCAGGTGCCACTCCAAGATTTGATTCAGAGGTCTAGAAAGAGGCAAAAAGTTACTGGCTTGTTCGTTTAAAACGACAAAGATTTGAAGGACTGCACCAGCATGCACCACAGATTTATACATTTACATTTCTTTTTCATTTTCCAAGGTCATGGCTTTTTATTAGATTATTGAATTTATTTTCCCAAACTTCCGAGCATTTCATTTCAGAATTTAAATCAACCCCTAAACCATCCCTTCACACGTGATACTTGCATAATCCATTACAGTGAGTCATTTATATTTTTGGCTAATATATGTCACTGTTACTATGCAGACTACACCATTACCATACAGGTAGAGTAGGTTTTAAAAATATGTGAACGAATTTGAATACTTCAGTAAAATAAAGGGAACCTGTTGCTGTCTGATAGGGTCGGTAGAAAAAACACATTTCAAAAGTCTAAAGTATGAAATATAAATCAATAATGTGATGAATCTGTGACTTGGGTTACTGAGCAAAAACAATTGTCAACTCATGGCTTATAGCTTTTTCCCCTTACCTCCTGTCTGTATGCTAAGCTAGGCTAACCAAGTCCTGACTCCAGCTCTGTAGTTAATGATTGAGGACTAACTTCTTAACATCTTAACCTTGAAAAGAAAGCGAGTGAGTGTATTTCCCCAAAAAAGTATTTCTTAATTATATCTACGGTGATTCCCAATAAATAAAACCAGAATCTATTGTTCATCATGCCTGGTCATATCCCCTCACCTGTCTTCTTTTTGTCCAGTCTTAGTCCCAGACAAACTCAGTCATATCCTATAATCAAGATGACTGACTGACGTTACCTGTTTGTAAAGCCAGTTGCTCTTGACCACAGGGGCATTGGGGTTCCTCTTGATGGAGTTGGACCTCTTTCCAAAGTTGTGAACTTTTTTGGAAGATCTAGAGGGCTGTTAAAACACATAATAAGGAAAATGGGATATATATTCACGACATATTCAGCTTGACAGAAGAAACATTTACATTACAGATACTGAAATGCACATTTTTGAATAATTAAGTCACAATAAATAATTCATAAACTTCTATGAAAAAGACAAAAACAGCCCACATTTGGCTTGTGCTTCTATCGTGCATCTCCTACAGAGAGAACACAACTGGGAGAACTCCAGAGATGTGGGGAGAGACAAAAATAGCCCAAAATATCCCCTGATCTCAACACAACAATCTGACATGACATGTGTTTGGTGCATTGGTTGTAAAGAGGCTCGTACACTAAAACAGCGGCTTCTCTAGCAGCTATAAAAAGCAACAACAGAGGCAGATGTATTCAGCTCATTAAACAAAGCATATTCCACATCCCCCATACATCATGGCTCACTTACTGAAAAATGCAGCACTGCAGCATAAAAATCTCTTTTATGTCAGTCAATAGCAGAGAGAGACAAGGAGTTCTTGATTAAGTCTAAAGTTAAGACCAATAGGAAGAAATTACTATGGAACCATTTACGAAGTTATACTTATTAGAGTGAAGTTTCTTACATTTCTTGGTGACCCTCTGACCTTTCATCTGGCACCACCATCAGATCTGAATGCCTGCTGAGGACCACTACTCCCCACTGGATTACAGTTTCATCTTTTCATTACACAGCGTTCCCTCTATAGGAAGAATTATGAAGGTTTTACACTAGAAGTAAGTTTCACGGCCACATTTCCATGAAATTTACCGTAGATAATTATGGAGCAGGGGGTTAACCTGACTTAAAAGTTTACCACAGGCAACACTGTCTCCTAAAAAATAAAGGGTTAGTTTGGGTTTATTGAAGTGGGGTTTTATGAGGTACTTATCCATTGTCAGTGTATTAACTACAGTAGACTGCGGTCAGCACGCCTGCAGTTTGGAGAAGTAGACAGGAGTACCAGTGTGGAAGCTAAGTACTGCTGTTGCCAGGGGCAGCAACAAAACATATTTTAGACGCCTCAGGTTAGGTGTACTGTATTTTTTTCACCAGACAGCCTCTTCTGACGGTACACTGAGGTATCGAACTAAAAACCCTATGTACAGTATATTAACAGCTTAGTAATATTGGAAGATTAGAAGTGAGGATAGACAAATGTAAACTTGCACTATATGGACAAAAGCTGGGTGTCTACATACACTAACATTACATCCACATTTATACTCAAACCCATGGGCATTGATTTGCTGCTATAACAGCCTCCACTCTTCTGGTTTCAGTCTTTCCATTAGATGTTGGACACACAAGCACTGCTGAGGTCCAATACTGCTGTTAACTGATAAGGCCTGGCTCACAGTCTGCATTCCAGTTAATTCCAAAGGTGTTGGATGGTGCTGTGGTCAGGACTCTGTGCAGGCCTGTCAAGTTCTTCCACACCAAACTGGGGAAATAATTTCTTTACGAAGCTGGTTTTATTTCATATTAAGAAAAGGGCCTTCCTCAAATTGTTGCCACAAAGCTGTGAACTGACTATTGTCTGACAATAACATTTTAGCATTAAGATTCTCTGGAACCAAGGCAAAAACCTACATCTTTGTCGCTGTCATCAAATGTTATCTGTTTACTTTAGCAGAGGTTTGTGCATGTTGTCACTGTGTGACAAGGAACACATGTACAACTGCATCATTTACACTGCAACATCTCCTAGAAATATTATCAGCTTCTTCTCATCTGTTTTGACCTTTTTTCCTAAAATGCCTCTCTTTCTATAGGCAGCCTGTGTGTTGTTCTTTTTAAAAATGTTTCTCAGGCGAAGCACGGAGCAGGACCCCTACAGCTCAGTTATAAATAATGTTTTCTCATGAATACATGAAGATATGCGGTGTTATACTTTCTTTTGGCCAGTGTAAGCAAAACTTATAATAGTATAAGCATCACTTATTCATGAAAGCACAGAACTTCTGATTTGATCTACCCATGCATATTTATTTCCTGTGTGTTTGTGCGGGTTTACGGAGCGTTTATAAAGGGAGACGCTGTTCAATCTAACAGTGCAGTGACCCGTGCAGGTGACACGCTCACTGCTAATACAGCTGAGGTAGCCTGCTTCATGCTCCCACTTCTCCTGCCTCAAATGAGAGGTAATGACACAACATGGACACATTCCAGGACAGCTGGGAGGCAGTGATGACTCAGCATGTTACCATTATAAATGGCCTAATGATGACCTCCAGTACTCGAATTATGGAAACAACACATCAACTCTTTCATGGGTGTTAGGGGCTGCACTGATGGTTTAATATTGGCTTTATTAATATTGAGTCCATGACACACTGGACATGACACACTGGACATGTCAAAGGGGATCACCAATAGGATTTATCATCTGGGAAACCTGAATGTGTACCAATTTTTTTTGCCAAACCAGAGTAGCTGTTGAGATATTCAATTATCTATTCTGACCTGTTGGTGGCACTAGATGAAAAGTCAATGGGCCAATACAATAATTAGGGTTCATCTGTTGGGAACATGAATATCTAGCAGATTTCATGGCAATCCATCCAATAGCTGCTAAGATATTTCAGTCTGGAAGTGGTAGACCTACCGACAGACATTTCCATGCCTAGTGCTAGACCACCTGCATGGATAAATAAAAAAAGGTGGCACTCTTTCACAACCATGCTATGAAAAATATATCACTCCCTAATGCTAACCTGTTATATCCAGCTTTGGCTGTCTGCTAACGATGCTTGATCAATGTAATGTTATTATAAGCCCTGATGTAGAACAGTGATTAAACCGCTCACCAGGGCTATGCTTAAGATTTAAGGCATATTTAGATAGAGACTAACCCGTGTAGATGAAGTGGACGTCGTGGTGGCGGTAGTGACGGTGGTGGCTGGGCTGCCGGGGAAGGTGCTGTAGTCTGACCCCCCTGTGTAGTTCGATGCCTCGCTCATGGTGCTCATGGGACGTTCCTTCTTGTCACTGCTGCTGCCCTGCTCTGATGAAGCCTTAGGAGCTGGCCTGCCACAGGGCGAGAGACATAGAAAGACAAAGAGAGAGGGAGTCAATCAGACATTTGACATCTATATGAAGAAAATACAGTACAATGCATACCATGAGGTGTGACCATGTCTTCGGTTTTGTTTTCAATGGTAAAAAACACAGCATTGCATTTTTGGATTTGATGTTGGATTGTGTATGTTCAAACAGACATACCAGAGGTATTGCCCTAGCTACCAGGTGCTCGCAAGTGAGTTCCTTTCCCAGGCCTGGCTCCAGGAGGGGGCCCCATTCTCCTTAGTCCTTATTCACGTATAAGCAGTAAACACTGCAGAGTGTGACTGAACTACAAAGGTGGTAGGTAGGCATGAGTCTGCCCTTGGTTGAGGATGCGTATGTAAGTGTTGTATCATAACTGATTGTGCTACCAATACGACAGTGAGGAGACACTAATCTCAAATGCAGAATCTGTCTCCACGACAATCCAGCAAGCCAATCAGCAAACCTTCACAATCTCATCAAGCAGACCCTATCTACACTCTCTTAATGACCCAGTATCTCTGTTCGGGCCATTAAAGAGGGGGAGGATGAGAACGAGAGGAAGGTTAGAATGGCTCGAATGAGCGCGACCAGAGTGGGAAGCCAATGAGATGAGACCCAGAGAAACGGAGATAAAGAAAGTGAGAATGTGAGGGAAGAGAGTTGGTGGCATGAATCACAGCTATTATTCTCTGGGTGTCACCTCTGATATATGCCCCCATGTCCAACCAATTTAAATGGCCTGCCAGCTCGGCCTGACAAATTGAACCAGCTCAAAGTTTTTTGCCCCTAGTCGAGTAGAAGGACAATAGCTAATGTGAGAAAAGAAAAGTTCAAGGTCCCGGATTCTGATTAAAACTACCACACAGTGACAGCTTTATTTCTGCTCCCAAGGTCAGTAGAATATAAGCAAAGCAGGTCAATGAAACTCATTGTCTGCGTTATTATTATTGCTGATGGCACACAACACGCAAGGGTTTTATTACTTCTGCTCAGTTTGTAAGTATGAGCGCCTGGGACTGATGCCAGTCCCTAAGCTAATGCTGGACAGTGTCTGGGCTAATGATCTGGAACACAATATTTTTATAGAGACCTTACTTTACAGTTTTAATGTTATCCCTGGTGACAGAAGACATGGTCAGGCAAAACAAACATTTGCTAGTGTAATTCTACTTTATAGTGCACAGATATAACCAACAGCTGTGTTTTGGTTTATACAGCAACCTATTTGAAGGATGAGTTGTGCAGTCTAACTCTCAACCTGAACCCATTTGGATCTGGCCAGACAGGTTTGGCCTGTGTCAGCCTCTACTTCACAAGCTTTGTACAGTTAGAGCTCCAGTAATCAATATTTTCTGAGCAACACTGGATCAAATGACTATGTGTAGTGTGGAAGCAGTCGATTGTGGTGATGCATCCACTGAGAATTACCACCAGCTCTATAGTTTACTCAGTTACAGAGCAGTTTAGCTTCTGTTAGCTCATTGTTTTTGGGTTTCCAGCCCACAAATTCCAGTCTCCTCAACCTTGTTTCAAGGAACAGCAAGGAAATATTTCAAGGAAACTCTGATAAATCTGCTGTAAACTACCTGCCAGGACCAAACACCAGACAGACAAACTTAGTGGATGGTAAATGTTTGCTAACATGGTATTCGTAACAATTTAGTATGGTGTTACTTTTATGATTTAAGCTTGTTGTTGGCCATTTTAGTTCACCTGTCTTTCACTTGGTCCAGATTTCCCAGCAACAATTGACCAGACTTTTAAATGGGTGTTCATAACCTCCTGACTTTTCCTTAGGTAAGTTCCACCATGAGGCCAAAATTTCCACTTGGTCCATACCAAGGTATCAAAGACTAATGGACGGACATTCTAGAAGTATTGCTTTATATATTCACAATACCTTGATAATGAGACCAAATCACCAATCAGACCAAAATTCCCAGTCTTAAATAACAATGATCAAATCAAAAATTTAAGGCAGATTGCTGTGACAGTATCTGAGCATATTCATACTGTCCATTGGATGAATTCTTTTGATTTTAGTGACTACAAGGGCCTTTTCTTCTAGTGTGACCTTCAAGAGAAACTTTACATTTAATCCACCTTACTGATAGAAAAGGAAAGTCTGCACTAATGTTGTTCATCACTGGTGGGATTTCAGACATTTAGCCTTGATAAAAAATGTATGCTGATCCCATCTCCACATATGTAATTAATGAGCACAAATCTAGACCTTTCAGTTAGCAGTTGGTTGTTGCTCCAACGAAAAATATATATATTGATATTTTAAAATTTAATGTTAGCGTTGTAGCAAAAATAATTGGTTTTACTTGGGCTGGGCTCAAGATGTGCAGTAGTTCAGTCAGCTAGCTCACATAGAGTGGATGATTATTGTTGATGTTTGGCATCTAGGCCTTGACTTCATCATGCCCATCAAGGACAACAACAAAGACATGTAACCTTCAAATGATAAATAAAAATACAACTACAAAAAAATAGAAGAAAAATCACTCCCTACAAGTTCAGCCCAGCAGGAAGTCACGAGTTACGATAGTTACTTCCTTCTGTGTAGACTCAAGAGCCTATAGGATTTATGACATGCAATATGAACATCCCCGGCAGCAGTAACAGCAGCTGCATAGCTTCCAGGTGAGCTGTGTGCCAGTAGGTATGGCAACTACAATTCCAGTTGACTGCCTGAACTATCAGGCTTTGCTTCATTAGTTTGGATGCAGGTAAGATAAAACAGAATCCAAGTTGAGATTAGACCAGTTTCGTTTTTTGGAACTCATCGGAAGTCTGAATGATCTTGTTAGGGGGAAATGTTCTGCCGATACTGCCTCTGAGACCTATGAATACAGCTGTACCTCAGAGTGTGGCCCCAGCATTCACACACACACACACACGGCTGGTGCTGATAAAAACGTTGGTTTGTCTCCCCCTGTACAGCCTGTCACACTGCTGATCAGATAACCAGTAATATAGCAGCAGTAACGGCACCTGGGTGAAAAATTGACATCTTTATCTCTCCTCCACCACTTTCTACCAATAGCTAGCTGTCTTACCTGCCTTAGTAACCATCACCCCCTTACTATTTCATTCTTATTATTATCCTGCACAACTTCTATCTCAAATAAAACCACAGTTTATCACCACTAATCCCTGTAATTTACCATACTGTACTTTCATTAAAATTTGCACGCCAGAGGGAGCATAATTGGCATGCCAACCATTTACATGCCTTGCAGCACATTAGCAGCTCTTCTATATTCTACACTGACAGCTCTGATAATCTCCTTTGCTATACTTCAGCCTACTCAGCAACATTTTGTCCCCTGAAAACCCAGACTCTGCAAATTAAATGTTGACTAAACTCACATATCAAATACAGACATCAATTCTTTGTCATGCCCGTACACAAAATTATAGTTTTGTCTTTATTTGAAATGACCACTTGAAAAGCAGATGCATTTATTCAGAGTGATTCAAAGAATCAATGGCATGTTTTGGACCAATCAAAGTGCAGGATATCAGAATAATTTTGAATGGAAATTCTGTAGAGCACTAGATACTCACAGCAGTTATCCATCCCTCAGTTTGGCAAAAGCACTTAAGGCAAGTTAGCTTGTCAAATTTAATACTTAGCTCTTAATAGGGGGTAAATTACTAATATTAGTTGAGGGAGCTGCAGTTGTGAATTATGGTTAATTGCCTTTTAGAGTACTTTAGAGACTTGTGGAACCATTTGAAATTTGACACAGAGTTCCCTATAAGCTTCAGCAGGACTGTTGTTCTAATTACAACGCTGATTCTCCTTTGATTTGGGACTACACAGAGAACTTCAAGTTGACATCAAACAAGCTGACATCAAACTGATTGCTAAAAATCCTTAGTTTTACACTTTTTCTGCTCAAATGTACACACATGAACATGCCTTTAGGCTGGTTGTCGGCAAAGACTCTGGGCATAGTGTATACACAAGTTCTTTCTGTAGTCTTCTAAGTCTTGCAGTAGAGTTCTTCAAGACGTGACCTTTGCTTAACCTCTCAACTGAAAGGTTCAACCCGTGTAGCCAGAGCAGCATGTTAGCAGAGCAACAGCAGCAGCTTCAGTCCTTGGTCTGTGTCTATACTTAAGAAAACAGACTTGAAGCACAAAATTCGCTTCAGGGCACTTTTTAAGTATGTATAGCACAGTTAAAGCTGATTTGATTAAGCATGTCTGTTACATCAGACAAGTGTGAGACGGACATCTGAATTTCAAAATTTGATCACCCTGATTAAAAGAGTACACCAGAGTTAATTTGTGATGAACTCTGGATGCATTGTTTCTAACATCTTTGCAACTTTTTTGTATATAATTATTAGTAGAGGCACTATGCCTTTATTATTAATCTAACCAATCATTTTATATTTAGATAGATTCGTCCTCTCTTTCTCAGGCTGCTAAAGAAGAACCAAATAAATAAAATCAATCTTTACCATATTGAATTGCACACCATCGCATTCTTATTTCTTATTCGGATCAAGTTGAACTGCATTGTGTTGAATCAAATTGTGTTGAATCGCACTGCAATAAGGGTGAATCATATCGTTCCACATTGGTACTTGCTTCATATGTATCTTTGCATTGTGCAAGGGCGGCTGTGGCACAGACGCAGAGCGGGTCGTCCCCTAATTGGAAGGTTGTTGGTTCGATCCCAGGCTCCTGGTGCCACATTGTCGACAGTATCCTTGAGCAAGATACTGGAACCCTGAATTGCTCCCGATGCCGTGGCATTGGTATGTGGTGTGTGAATGTGTATGAATGAGTTAGTTTCTGTTTGATGGGCTTTGCCATCACTGAGTGAATGTGTGTGAAAGGGCGAATGTGCCATGTAGTGTAAAAAGCGCTTTGAGTGGTCGGAATACTAGAAAGGTATATATAAGTACGCTATATAAGTACGCTATACACGTACAGGTCCATTTACCATTGTGATATGTATTGCATCAGCCACAGTCATGGAGATGTGCATCACTACTTCAAACAAAGTACTTTCTGAAAAACAATCTGGCAGTCAAGATTGGTCAGGTGTGTGGAGGTGCGAACATTCTCAGGATCTGAACTTATCTCTTTTTTGTTCTACACAAAACTACTTCCATCACTTTTCGTGTGTAGAACCGAGAGAATGTGATAGATTGTCAGAAAAGGTTCCTGTGTTGTGCGGTTATCTTCACATACATGAAGAGGGCATTCTAAAGGACACGAAAACTGCATTAAAGGTCCACTGTGCAAGATTTAGGAGTTTTTAAAAAAAAATCAGAAATGGAATATAATATTCATATGTATGTTTTCATTAGTTTATAACCAGCTGAATATCAGAATCGTTATGTTTTTGTCACTTTACAATGAACCTTTCACAGAGGCTGCCATGTTGAACAGCAATGTTTCTACAGTAGCCCAGAATGGGAAAAACACTACACTAGCGCTAGATACGGCCATTTGCTTTTTTCACACATTTCAAGGCCACCGTAGCGACAGAGGTGCAATCTGCAATTACACTGCTAGATGCCACTGAATCCTACGCACTGGATCTTGAAGCAGCAAAGAGGACCAGCCTAAAAATGACCAACGAGCTGGATCAAACTCTCTGGAAGTCTCACCAAAAGCCAAATGTGCTACACCAGGGGCAGGGTATTACCTGAGGTGTTTCTGATATCTGTCCATGCTGCTATGCGTTTAAAAACCCAAGACACCCACAATGTGGGCGCTAAAACACCAGTCTCTCTATTCACAGCAACCTGGCAACCTTACTGACTTAACCAGATGAGCTCAAGAATTCAGAGTCATAATACATTCATTATGAAATTTTGTGTGTGTGTGTATGCAATGTCTGCAAGTGAAGGCATTTAGTCTTTAGAAAACAGAGAACCATTGTTGCCAGAGGTGGATGTTCTGAAATTGCTCCCTTTTAGTGGGCCTGTCAGTGACACTGGATTGCCGGCCAATTGACTGTGAGTGAGAGATGAGGCCTTCACTCGCCTCTAGTAACAAGGGCAGGGTGACTAACAGAAAAAAATTCGCCCACAGATCGCCAATCTTTTCCCCCTCTTTATGTCATTTCCATCCATCCCACTGTCTCATCTCGTCTGCCTTTTCATCTTTCAGTCACATGGTTATCTTAGTCTTTATTAACCTTTCTTCCATAAAACCCTCCGTCCTTGAGCTGCTCTGTTTATCCAGTCTGTGTGAGCACTGGCGTTGCCGGCCGTTACTCAGCCATCTGAGCAGGATCAGAGAGCTCTGGAATGAAATAAAATGGACATTTTCCCCCAATCCATTTGTTTGCAGAATGGCTTCCCCAGCACGGTGAGCACCCGTGTTTATGTGCTTTGAATGTGACTGATGTTACTGATGACTCAGCTCTATTTCAAACATCCGTTCTCTGTACTATCTCACTTATGGTTTCAGTCAGAGGGAATTTTTCACTGTGGTAACATCACACTGGGGTGGAAGGAAAAATGGCTGCCCAATAAGTTTACTACACATTTTGAACACATTTACAGAAAGAATAACAAATTCAGAAGCATTCATTTACTAACAATTTAAATACTGTGTATGAAAGAGGGGCACACAATTCCACAACTACTGCATTAACTGAGGCAACTGATGACAAGAAACTGACATGAGAAAGACAATTGTATTGGTGGATTCTAGTGTAGCATTTTAGTACATCATAACTTGTTATTCAATAATTTTAATGGTTCATGGCTTTGAACCAACTGCAGCTGCATGGATCAGATGTTGTCTAACAGGAAATACACAGTATACTTTAATAGTAATTATTCTGAGGTAAGAGCAGTGCCCCAAGGGAGCTGTTTAGGACCACTTTTCTTTCAAATTTATACTAATGATTTTCCATTAATTTTGATTAATGACAGCATTACAATGCACGTTTCCACAATCTACACATCAGCACACCACATCTGGAGAACTAGAAAAGGTCTTAAATGAAGAATTGAAATTAGTATTAAAAGTAGTTCTTAATGTAGAAAAGACTATAAAAATGCTGTTTTTATTCAAACAAGCCCTTTTTGCACATAACTATGGGGCAAGCAGTTGAACAAGTAACTGATACAAAGTGAATAGGTATTATAGTTGGTAGTAAAATGACATGAAAAAATGGGCAGAAGCATGGCAATTATAAAACACGGTAGGAAATTCATGCCTAGTAATTAACAATACAGTTGGTTCGAGAATCAGTTTTATCACAGTTTTAATCATAATTATTGTTCCGTTATATTGTCAAATACAACAGAAAGTAATTGAATCAGGTAACACTTGAATGACTTATAAAACAAAGGTAGCTAGAATGAGTAGTGTGGATTACTCCTTACTTTTTATACAGAGTGGTAAGTATGACTTACCACTCTTGGTCTTACTGAGTGTTGTTGGACTGACAGAATTGTGGAAATGTAGTATTATACTGAATTTATCAAGGCAACAGGTAAACATGGGGGAAGTGTTGAATTTACATTAACAAGCAAAAAATATACATCAGATTAGTTATAAAAGAGGGGAAATTAAAAATAAACGCTTGTTTTAAGTATAAGCCCGTTTGCGAAATTAAGCTTTAAAGAAATCAATAACGGACCCTATCATAAATACAACATGTGATATGAACTTCATTTGATAAAAGGAATCAGATCTCTAATTCTATGATATCACTACTCAGAAACGTGTTTGCCTTTACTGTGAGACTGACATAAGTTACATTTCTCGGTAATGGAATTCTCTTTCTTTTATGTTTCTGGGTTCAATCAATGAGTCACAGTTCACAATTAGATAGTTTGAAGCTTCAACTGGGAGAGAATACCAGGCATCTTTGTGCATTTAGTCGCAGTGGCAGCCTGACACCTGATTTCATTCCATCCTTCCAGAGGTAATACAAGGCACTTATGAAGGAAAAAAGGGGTTTAATTTGATTTGAAGGGCAACAAAAAAGCTAGTTCCTACTAAATTCAACACAGGGTTATTATTCAGAGAGGGAACTTTAACTTCCCCTGCTGTTGCTGGAGACACAACTCATGGCATACACATTAATCATCCAGAATATAATTTCTGCATTAGTGTTGCACAGCGGCTCATCAGACAGTTCACGCAGAGTCTGAAATAAATTTAGTGTTAGCAAGAGGCAGAAATAAGGAAGAAAAATAATTCTCAAACAGATAATAAAGCTTTGAATTAAAGATGAAAGGAGCTAAAGACAAAGCTGGAAAAACGCATCCTGACATTTTGAATCAGTGTGTTATTCACTGCTAGCATAGTGGGGGTTTCACCAATTCGATTGGACTGAAATTAACAAAAGAGCTTGACTTTGTTTGTCGTCTTACAGAGTCACATGAGAAGATCAATATCATCTCTGTGTACAGAGATATGTAGGTTTAGCAAGTTTAGCTCAAAATAAGGGAAGTAGGTGGAAACTACTAGCCAGTCTTTTAGTATCTCTTTTACTTGTCATGAAAGTAAAATGTACAGGTAGATCTCGTCTATTGAGAGGATCAAAGCTTGAGCTATTGTTGAGGAATGCGCACAATGACATGTTCATTGGATGCAGTTTTAGGAGGTGAAGTGGAGATTTCAAGGAGATTTGTAGTTTCTGAGCAGCTGCTATGACACCCTGTTCGAGCTAATGTAGCCATGTTTACACTGCAAGCCAATGATGGTCTATATCAGATTCCTGTGTGAACAGTTCAAGGTCTGGAAGTGACCCACATGACCAATGGCCATCTATGAATTCTGATATGACTGTTACTGCATTACAAAAAAAAATACCTGTATCACAGGTAAAAAATAAATAAATAAAAAATAGATCTGAGACACATATGAGCAAATACATTTAAAAAATAAATAAAATCAGATTTTGGCCCCTTGTGCCTGCAGTGTGAATGGAGAGATTTACCTAAAACAGGGGGATGGCCCAATTGTTAAACCTAATTTATTACAGAGGTGGCTTGGTCTGTGGGAGTATTTTCAGCATAATAGTCACTTTGATCATGAAGGTGACACTAGAGTATGGCTACAATATAGCGTAGAACTGGGTATTTATTGTACATAGTTTACAGATCTAAGAGGAAACTGACAGAACGGTGGGACTGAGAGAAAAAAAGCACAATTACAAACTGTTAGTTACTTCAGCACCATGGACAGTGCCATGGATCGATACACAGCAGAGATTGGCCACTGATATTTTAGAGCCATGGTCAGTGCCACAGATTCTAACTTGCACAAACCAGATAAAGGATCAATGAGTTTGATGGATTTGCATTTACTTGGGGTTTAGGGGGTTTCATTAAACAACAAACTAGTTAGTCCTTAACCTTGAGGTTTGTTATCTTGCAGAGATATTTTAAAATAAAATAAATAAAAAAAACTGTAGGGGTATTATGAGTGACTTTTAACACCAGTGACAAGCTACAGTACCAGCCTCTCCCATTCCATGCAGTTAAGCGAGGACCTGTCATGGGCCTGTCATGGGCCTGTCATGGACCAGCTGGCAATTCTAGGCAGCTGCATCTGTAGAGAGCGAACTGAGCAACACCTGCAAGCTGAAGATGCTGGGTAAATTAATAAATCGTTGTCAAGAAATACTGCCCCTATTCTTTCTAAAACTACCATGTTTCTTACAATTTTATTTCTACACATGTTGACATTGACTTCTCATCTGACTGCTCAGGTTGGCATAGTTTTTCTT
Organism: Morone saxatilis; assembly: GCF_004916995.1. Taxonomy (NCBI): domain Eukaryota; kingdom Metazoa; phylum Chordata; class Actinopteri; family Moronidae; genus Morone; species Morone saxatilis. The sequence goes on from NW_023339652.1 coordinate 19,222,371, forward strand.
CAGATGTGGAACTGTTGTTTGAACTTACCCACTGCTAACAACTTCTGGTTTTAGTCACTGACAATAGCACGCTAGCATTCAAAGATAGGGAAGCTGAAGCCAAAGCAGCTCTTGCAGCAATGTGAGGGATCATTACCTGGAGAGAGCCTCTAGGGGCTTGTCAGGGTGGACAAGCTTTCCACAATTCATGCTAGAAACAAAACAAGGGAGGGAGAGAGAATGACAAAATAATAAGAACTCAAACAGTGACACTAAACTGAAATTTAGTCATGCTACATGAACAAATAATGACAGAAATAATAGCATTAAGAATAAAGAAAGCAAATGTAAAACAACACATGAATGAAAGTAGTTCTCACGTCCCTGGAGGGGAGGGGAGTTAAGTCAACTACATTATCTTGTATCTTGTATGTGCATGTGGATGGCTACCAATTCATTCGGTACTACCGAGTACGATTCACGTTAAACCAATCAGTGCCAAATTTCAGTACCTGAGAGTGCATATGGGTGAAAGACTAAGTTTGAGTATAGAGAGAAAGAGAGAGAGTGCCTCAGTCACACTGAGTCAGGGCACACTGTGTAACTATGTGGCCAGGACAAGACATCTACCATGAGGAAACACCTGGTCACAAAATATATCTAAATGCTGCAGAGGGTAAAGTTGTAAGGTGTTTGATAGCCTGAAAGCCAAGTCCTCTGCAGCAGCTGCAGCTTACGTTAGCTCGCCTGCAGCCAGCGCCAAAGTTGAACCCTCCATGTACGACGAAACTTTAAGTCAGGCAACAACAACTTAATTAGTGAGAGTGAGAAGAGTTTGGACTTAATTTTTACAATTTAAATTAGATTTTTATCATTATAGAGATACCGTAAAGTACCAAAAAAGGTACTGTTGCGTACCAAATTTGAGGTACCGGTTCCAATGTGAATGGTACCCAACCTTACACGTGAGTCCATGTAAAAACAGGCAGCTTTCGTGGTGAAACCCAAAACTCTTTGTTCTTCTGAACACCAATCTAGCAGGGTCCACTTCTAGGCAATCTGATTAATTATTTAAAGACACAATATTTTTCCATCAGCTTTCCCAGACACAGCTTTGATCACCCCATCAGCTCATCATCGTTTGGAGCCGCCCATTAGCTCAACAACCCTGTTTCTTTCTCTCTTTGTCTCTCTTTGTCAGATTTTTAGCGTATCTGTCTGATATAATTTTTTATTGTTTCCCATCTTCTTATCTTTCTGTTTGAACAATCAGACAATTCAAGATGTGTGAGTGGAATCTGTTAATAATTAAGTGAGGAGACAGACGGAGGAAGCAGGAAGAGAGAAAGAAAACGTGTCAGAGAGGGTCAGAGCTGAGCCAAATGAGCTTGACACATCTTTTAAAACTCCTCCTTCTAAACTTGTTAGGACGGGGAGAGCAGTAAGCTATTAACAAAACATCAGGGAGATGAACAGAACAAGATATTAGCGAGTTGAATAATATATCACAAAACAGGGAGAAAGGGAAACTAGACGGTCATTAATAAAAGCAAGAGCTGCAGAGGCATATGGTACATCCTTATGAGAGCACGTCCCCCACGGGGACAAAAAGCAACTTTGTGGATGTGGGTTTTAGGAATCTCCTAATTTAAACTTCTTCTCAGTGAATGACATTTGAATAGATCTGTGGAGCGCTGAAATACCCTCAGGCAGTGCAGGAGGACGAATCAAATCTGTGATAGGGTGATGTGAAGGCAGGAGATAGTTAAGGGAGAGAAGGAAATGTATTGCTAATATTAACTTTGAAGCTATAAATCAGAAATGCTCCTTTAGTCTCTAAGTTTCTGATCTGGTTATTGTGCTACGTCTAATTAGCTAATTAGCTATGTAGCCCACAAAGTTATGTTAGCAGTGTACTTTTCCCTGGTGGATGTTTGTCGGCTGCTCATTCAGCCTTCAAGGCACACCACACAAGTTATGTGTCCATGTTTGTAAATATGAAGGATACATTAGCCAAAAAGCTAACATGGGTTTTGGCTCTTTATGTCTGGTTATTAGTATTATCATCAGCCAGTGATGAATGGTCATGAACCATGAAATGAGATCAGAGGCTCATGGCAACCGACCAACCGACTTCAACAAACAGCATTTCTTAAAATATCACACTGGTAAACATTCTATGAAGATTACTTTCTGTAATAATGAGTATCAATTTACATTAACACCAGTTTATATGACTAGTACACTGGTATTCATTTGTAAATTGATGGAATTCCCCTTTAAGAAACATGAAGGGGGAAGAAAAGGGTAACTGAACATGCAAATTCTAGAGTCTAGATTGGGCAACTGAGTATAGGTTGTCCATGTCCATCCAAGTGCTTGTGCTTTATCG
>NW_023339652.1:19224841-19232422 GCF_004916995.1 Morone saxatilis
ATAGCATGTAAACAATTAGGGACAACATGGTTAAAGGAGAGAGTTATGAGTGCTTGAGCAGAACTAGGGTACAGTAAGTTGATGTACCAGCAAAAGACAAGCACTCAAAACAGAAATGATACACTTACCACAGCACGCCGAGGGGGTCACGTCAGACAGCATAGTTATATTATCTAATGGTTTATGGACATAAAGCTCAAAAATAGATAATCTATGTTGAGTTTTTAGAACAAACCATCGACTCCCTTTTTGGCAAACTTTGACAGTACTATTGACTAGCCAATCTGCAATACACAAACCTAGTGTAGCACAGTGATGTAGCCTAATCCGTTGGGCTGATTGGGCGAATTAATTCTTGTGGCTCCTCCTCATCCTTGGGTAACATATTGTAAACAATGCAACCAAGCCAGAAATATATGGGCCATTTTGGAAGGCAATTACAAATGACGTATTTCGTAGTTCAGTTTGGAGAACATGTTGCACTGTTCCAAACTATGCTTTGTCCTGCACTCACTCAGCACAGCAGTATCTCAAGTTTTGAGGAATCGACAGCAGTATCTCAAGTTTTGAGGAATCGAGACCAGATTTCTGTCATTTCTATTTACATATAAACGTATTACAATATTTGGCATCTTAATATAACACACCCTCCATCAGTCAGTCAGACAGACAGTTCTGTAGTGAGAACATAGGGGGTGACAAACAGAGAAGACATGCAGGGCTGTTGGCCTGTGTACAGCTACAGTGTGAATCAGGCAAACTGAAAACAAGTTATTGCGGGTATAACAACCACAATCCGCTGCCTCCAGGAAGCTCAGACAAACAACAACACCCCGACTACCACAAACATTTTAGGTCATGAAAACCCGGCAGAGGATTTGGAGCGGTGTACAGGGTGCAGACTTCGATAGGCACCCAGTCCTTATGCTCTCACTGTGGGCGTCCATGCTGCTGGAGAGCTGCAGCTTCTGTCAGCTGCACACTAAAGTCCTCACAGCTGCATGGACACACTGTCTCCAGTTATTACATTTAAAAAGGACATCAATGAAACAGTCAGAGCTTTAACACAGCACACAGACGATGCAGTAATTCCTCCAACCTCTAAAACACAGACACCTAAATACTGTAACTGCCGTATGTCTGCTGATGACAGATGGTTCATACTTGTCTCACATAACTGCAAAGAGACCGTTTCAGTTATATTTAAATACATAAATAAATATCTACACATCACACAAAACAAGCTTGACTTCTTGAATGAATGCCAGTATTCAGCCTTAAAAAACAGTTGAGGGCCATCATGGCTGACAAGAACACTGAGGAGGGTTTATTGTACATGTGGCACAATAAGGACTCACATGGTAAGTTCAGCACTTCTATACAGCAGTCATACCACTCTGCTCTCTGACTTTCTCTTACTAATACAAATACTGTGTGCATTCTTCATAATAGTTCAGGATCTCTGCTGCTGTTTTTTTAAATACATACTCACACAAATAAGAAAATCAGCAGTTCAGCTTTTTTTAACCATGCGCCACAACTATGGAATTCCCTACGCACGGTAATACGAGATGTGAGTTATATGAACTGAAAATATATTAAATAATATTAAATATACCTTTAACTGTCACTTTTCTTTGCTTTATTCTCATGTTTTATTATTCTTAGCATTCCTGTCCTTACTATTTACTGCCTCTTTTATTATCCTTATGTGGTTTTGAGCCCAAATGTTTTTACTGTGTCACTAACAACTGAGAAGTTTCTCCAAATGCCAGACTTGCCTTGCAAGTGCTGTGGATAACTTGTACAGTAGTACATGAGACAGATAATCTGTGAAAGAATCAGGTCCCTCTGGCTCCTCCTAGTGCTAGTAATGGCATTTGGAAAAATCTACCAGGCCTGAACGAAAACAACCAATCAGAGCCAAGAAAGATGGTTCCAGGTCATAAAATACTGAAAAGACTTTTTGGGTTGGGGGCTTGAAGATAGTTGATTAAGTCTTATTCCCAAAGCGTCAGTATTTCTTGACTCTGATTAATTGTTTTTGTTCAGACAGGGTGGATTCTTATAAATACCATTAGGAGCACTAGGAGGAGCCAGAGGAACCTGATTTTTTTTTTCAGATTATCTGTCTCATGTACTACTGTCAGGATATAGCGAAGGTTTGAACCAACCTGTAACCGAGACACACCGACAAGCCCGGCTCTGGTCTGACTGGGATTTTCCAGATCAAGACTCATATGGTACACTCACACACAGTCACAGCTGCACGGTCCAGCTGCAGCAGTGGTTTGATGAATGATAATATCAGAAGTCTACAGTGCTGTGTGTCAGAGTGCAGAGAGACTTACTGTTCATTTACGACAAAGATGCAGTTGTCCTGGGAGGGGATGCCTGACACCGGGTGCTTACAGGTCACCTTTCGCTCATTGTGACTGCAGGGGAAAGATAGAGCGAGATACAGGTAGAGAAAAAGACAAAACAAGGGAGAGAGAGAAAGCATTACATCACTGCAACAACAGCAAAACAGTTGAAACGTGTGAAAATGGACAGAGAGCTGAGGACACATGAGGTTTTACTACTGGAAAAGTACCACATCTGCATCATAAACCTTAAAAAACAAAACAGTAAATCAGCATTGCTGCACCTCAACAAACTCACTCACACACACACCTGTTGTGGGTGACGCTAAACTTCAGCATAATGTCCTGAGTGGTGAAAAAAAATAAAATACAGTATACACAAGACTGAAAAATGAACAATCTTCTTCCAAAACAGTCCAGACCAGTCCACAGCACAGTGGATAGTGTGAGAGGGACTATGGGAGAACAACAGTGAACTGATAGACTCCCTCTCTCCCTCTTTCTATCCCCCTTTTCCTCTTTTCCTTCTGCGTTTCTCCTCCCACCACGCCTTCATTCATCTTTTTTCTATCTTTCCGTTTTAGCTCTTATTGCCTTTTCTGTTCTTGACCTTGAAAATTATAAATAAATAAATAAATAAATAAATAAATAAATAAATAAATTAATCAAAATTTTCTGGCACATTCCGCACATTTCATTTCTGACAATAGATCTTCATAAATGTTACACACTGGACCTTTAAAATTCAGATCCAACCCAAGGAGCAGCAGCTGCCCTGATTGGCCAGCTGTTATGTGCTTGTCCTATCTTATACCTCCATTTCTTTAAGCACAGTACATCTTCCATACTATTTATTTATCATCACTCTCACACATTTTCTTTTCACCGTCTCTCGCTCTTCTGTCTCCTTAGTCTTTTATTCTCGCTCTCTTTGCGATCCCCTTATTTCTACCTCGATTACTTTCTCTGTTACTTTACTCCTCTAGATTCTTCTCCTCTCTTTCCTGCATCCTCTCCCCTGTTTTCTCCCTCTCTCTATCCCATCGTCACATGCTGCGTCACAAGAAAACTGCTGACTCCTTCTCACAAAACGGAGTTTTGTTATCGACCCTGAAGACATGATGGCAATGATAATGAAGTTGTGGTTGTTTGTAACACGTTTACAGACTGCCTAAACAAATCCTAATCTAGACCAGATCCCCTCCCTGATCACTCAGATACGCTTCATTAATGAGAGAACTACTTAGTGTACCATGTAGTTTATGACATTGGAAGGAAAAAACAATATCTTAACACAAACACACACACACACACACACACACACACACACAGTATATGGGACAGAGTCTCTTTATACGCAGGAGGAGGAGGAGGTGACGCAAATGCTGACAGAGTGAAAGAGAGGAAGAATATAATTTTTTCCTCTTAATTATAAACACTATTAAGTGATGGAATTACAAATTATGGCTGCCACAAACTAATTTTACTGTGGGTATGGTTTGACACGTTTAACACGTTTGTGCAGCAGATTTTGTAGACTACTAGGCTGAGATGCTGACTTTTCCCATACTGTTCATGACAAAGAGGAATTGTTGTAAAACAATGAATACAGTTTTCTGAATGTCACAAACTCCTTCAAATGATTAAAAATCAAAATGAACCACTGCACACTGGAATGACGCATTTCACCTGCAGCTTCCCCAGGTTGGCCAGCAACACCTGGAAAGGATTGTTTGAATGATCAGAATGTGATCCAAAGAAGACTGAACAGTCTCAAAAAGCTGCATCAGTGAATCTTTTCAGTTGCCATTCATGTGCAGGAAGTCAGCATCTCAGCCAGAAAATGAACATGAATGCACCCAGTAAATTACATTGGAATGAATGATGTGCCATCTTGGAAAACAGTATCCAGTTATCTTTTATGCCATGTTATGTTATGTTATGTATTCATACACACACAGTACTTATACATTCAAAACTTAAATTAGAGAGTGGCTGAATTTTTCCCTCTTTGTTATGTTTGTTATGATCTTGGAGGGACGGTATTACAAATGGAGGGTCTAAAAACATACAATAAGGCTGGGGGGAGGATCTTGAATTTTTTTAGTTCACTAAAAAGCTGCAATAATGCATGGAGAGACACCACTGGTACATGAGAAACTGACCCTTTCTGAATATCGTCTATTTATTTGCCTTTACTATTGTTATTAACAAATGATTATTTATCAAAAATCTCATTGTGTAAATATTTGGTGAAAGCACCAATAGTGGTGCGTACAATATTGTTCAACCTATATCGAAGGATTTGGTTAAAAAAATGTATTTAGTCCATATCGCTCAGCCCTGGGTGTTATAGATCAACTGCTTCATATCGTGTGTGTGCATGTATCTCTGTGTATTCATTTTAGCCATTAGTATTATTCCCACGCTTGTTACCATGACATATAGTAAAAATGCATGTCATGAATATTCATATCAGTCAAATAAAAAGGTGAGTAGTCTGACTGTTTTACCCTCGGCTCTGACACCTGAGTGCAAATCCTTAAATAAACTCAGGGGCTCTCTGGGGGGGTCAGCATGTGTCGGCAGCAGATGGAGGCTGAGCCTGTACACTGCTTTCACACCCACATCTGGGGACGCCAGATGTGCGGGAGCTGGAGGGAGGGGCAGAGGGCCTCCTCCTGGGTCTAATCTAGCCAACCGTGCAGCACCATAGCTGGGATTGCTCTGCTGCTTCGGTCCCGTGCAGCTGGAGAAGAGCCAGGCCAGAGGCCTGCAGAGGCCAGTCGGCATGGGCTAGAACACCGTCAGTTTAACACACACGCACAAATATGTCTGTGTGAAAAAAAGAGAATCTACAAAAGCGCTCGTTGTTTCATCTGTCTTGTAAAGTCAAACACAGACTTATAGCTCAAAATAATAAAGAGAACATCTGTCACATTGTGTGATACTAGATCTTTAAATCTAAAAAAAACAGGACTAGAAACAGATCTGCCTCTGATAACAAGACAGCACAGTGAAGGAGCAAAGCATCATAAAAAAATGACAAGTTGTGAATAAACCATCAGGATGACTTTCAACAGGCTATCACCTGCAACTTAAAGCAGCATTTCAAACCAGAAGCATTATTAGAGCTTCAGATACGCAGCCAGACAAATCACAGCAGCGCGTTGAGCCGGTGGACCCAATGTGAACTGTGCCTTATCCAATTTTACCTACGCTCACATCTCTGCCGCTCCCCTGCAAGGCTTGACACAGCTGAGATGAGACAGGAAGGATTATCTCAGTCACCTTGAGTCATGAAAGACACAGGTTCATATTCTTGTAATCACAAGACAAATATTTAAACATGAGCAGCAACAGGCAGTGATGGCATTAAATGCTAAGTTTCATTCAATGACAGAGGTTAACCAAGAAGACAGTCACACACACTAATCCAATGCAGCGTTGTGCTTGAAGTTGTTGTTAACAGCCAATGAACCTGTTATCTTATAAATGTTGCTTTAATTGTGGATGCCAAAAATCATCCTTCATGTGGAAAATGTTTTTACTCCTGATGAACAAACGATGCCACATGCACTAATGTCAGCTTCTTGTGCATCACTGCACCACAAAAGCTCTACTTAACTGCTGATTAATTTAATAGAAATGAATTATTGCTCCTTACACAATGTCCTTTGCATGATTTTTCTTCAACCCACCATGTGGGAAAACGACAAGAAACAAACACAAGCAGCTCTCTCTTTCATTACTTTAACCTACATATGAAAAGGTTAAAGTCTAATTAAAAGAACGTTTAGCCATTCTTTTTGTAGTCAAAAATAATGTCGATAGGTTTTTCTAATGTGTTGTTAATAAGTTCTTAACATTAAAATGAAGAATAAAAACAGTCTTATATCAGAAATGCTCCTTTTCAACATGATTTGTATCTGGAAACAAATCAAATCCAGTTATAATCTTAATTCCATATCCTCTGCATTACCCATAGATAGAAACCCCACTTTTGCCCCGTCTGGTTTGGGTGGAGCCTTTTCTAAGTGGAATCAGAAGGGTATTAAATGTATTGGAGATCTGTATATACAAGGTGTATTTGCCTCGTTTTCTCAATTACAGCAGCAATTTGGATTGGAAAATAATAATTTCTTTCAATATCTGCAAATCAGGGACTATGTACGTAGACATTTGGAGGATTTTCAGACCGAATCAAAAACATTAATAGATGACTGTCTGAAATTGCCAATAAATGAACCTAAATTGATAACACGTATCTATAATAATCTCCTGTCATTAAGTCCCCCCCCTGCCCATATACATAGACGCAAATGGGAGAAAGAATTTGGCGAACCAATCTCAGATGATCTATGGGACAGAGCCCTTGAGAAGATCAACACCTGTTCACACACTGCAAGACATTGTCTTATTCAATTTAAAATTATACACATGCTCCACTTCTCAAAGGAAAAATTACATAAAATATACCCAGAAGTATCACCTGTGTGTGATAAATGCAAATCTTCCACTGCAACCCATCTTCATAGTTATGCACTATGCCCAAAAATTTCCTCTTTCTGGTCTGGTGTTTTTAGTATAATGTCCGAGGTTATGAGATTTGTGATAAAGCCAGAACCCTTACTTATTATTCTTGGGGTGTCTGAAACCTTTAAAAAATTAAACAAAGCACAACAATGTTTTATTTCATATGGTCTTATAATAGTGAAAAAATTGATTCTTACGTTATGGAAGAGTGTAAACACACCAACATTTAAGATGTGGCTAGAGGAATTAACTAATACACTCCATTTGGAAAGAATAAGATATGTTCTGAAAGACAGACTCCAACATTTTGAAGCAACTTGGCAACCTCTTGTACAGTACCTTGCTAATACGAACCCAACTTAATATTCAGTCTCCTATATGCATTGTAGGGTTCTCGTGATATTTTCCATGCGGGTCTTCTCCAGGGGGTGGGGGGTGTTTTTTTTTTGTTAACCTGTTATGTTCTGTTTCTGTTATCTCTGTTTACATGTTCTGTAATTATTATGTTTGTATGTTTGTATTATAAATGCTCAATAAAAATACATGGGGGAAAAAAAATAAAATTCTTTTTTTTCCTTCTAGCTACTTAGAGCGGTGCCTTGGTTTGATTGACAGCAGCTGGTTCCCAGCTTCCCCCAGATCCAATATTCTCCAGTTCTACATACACTACCAGTCAAAAGTT
>NW_023339652.1:19232522-19251016 GCF_004916995.1 Morone saxatilis
CCCACACTTGAAGGAGGGCCCTGGCAGCTAGAGTCAGAGGGCACAAAGTACTAGGAAATTGCATTACAGACGTTCCCTTCGGAGTATTTAAAAATGGAAACACTGGAAGGCTTGTTTTATTGCTTATGCTTTCGATGAGGTTTCTCCAAAGCGCTTCCGACAGTTCATAGCAGTGTGAACATGTTTTTGTAATAAGACAGTTAAAACGGCACTCGTAGGGGGACCTTGTGCAGATGCAGAAGTCATCAGACATAAAACAGCAATTTCAGAGGGGTATTCTGAGGTGAAGTTGCGATAAGTGAAAATGTGATATGAATGGTTTCATCTCTGTGGATATCAAATGTAGCCTGGCGAGCACCTTTTCTCATTTTCCATAACCTGCATGCCACATCTTTCTTCTGTGTGCAGTCCTACTTAATAGAATTTGACTATATTGCTATACAGAGGTAACCCACAGTGAACCACATTTATAATAAGAGCAAGACCATTTGCAGAACCTTAAAATGGCTGAAGCTTCATTCTGTCAGTCCACTGTTTCAATGTGCCATATGTTAGGTTCAAAATGTGACTACTGTTGATGGTCCTCTTTGACAGGACACGAATTGAGTTTCATTAGGGCTGCAAAGAACCATTATTTTTATTCGTGGAACAGAACATCTTAAAAAAACCATCAAAAGAATATAAATAAATAAATAAAAAATCAATGGACTTCTCTTTAGATAAGTCTTCATACATTATTCCACTAGTCAGCAATTGTAGGCATAGACATGGGGGCGGCTGTGGCGCAGAGGCCTAATCGTCCCCTAATCAGAAGGTTGTTGGTTCGGTCCCCAGGTCCTGGTACAACATGTCGAAGTATCCTTGAGCAAAATACTGAACCCTGAATTGCTCCTGATGCCGTGCCGTGTGTGAATGTGTATGAATGCATTAGTTTCTGTTCGATGGGCTTTGCCATCCCTGTGTGAATGTGTGTGAAAGGGCGAATGTGATATGTAGTGTAAAAGCGCTTTGAGTGGTCGGAAGGATAGAACTAGAAAGGCGCTATACATCTATTCACAATTTGTTCAGTCAATGGCTCTCGCATTGTATAGCAGGCTGATGCCTTGCTTAATGCGAAACTAGGCACCCCTAGCTTTTAAACCAAAACATTTATTTGGTTTCTTATTATTTTCTGAATGGAGAACACAGGATGGACGCTTTACAGAGCATATATCATGATGTAGTCGACATTTGAAGCGTTAGATGTAAACTGTGAGCTGAGTTGTTCAATATAAACCTTCCTTCCTTGGGATATTCATCAATAATGTCCAAGCCAGGAGCCCTCCAGATCCTAAATGCACCTCCATATTCTGGGCAGTGATATGACAAACTGGGGTGGAGACACCAAGACACCCTTGACTGGGACCATGCCAACATTGAACACAAGGCCAAGAATGCAAACGCTTTGAATGTTGAATGGTTTGTAGCAGAAAGCTATATGTGTGTATATATGGAATAAATAAATAAATAAATCTGTTCCTTCATTACACAGCCCTGAACACATTCTGATCTCTAACATCCCACTACAATGCTCCTGGTACAAAAGATCTCAGGTTCAGTTCCTGCGCTAGCCAATAATTCCACCTCAGCAAGAAACCAAAGCCCTTCTCACTTGTTAGTTGCTACTGTAGAAAAGAGGCTGGGGGTTGGAGCACAGGGATTGTTGTGAGTAAAACAGAGAGGAAAAAATGAAGAGATGCAGGGAGGCGGGACAGAACAAATGAAGAAGGAGGAGGTGCGAAACAAACTGTAAATGAAGGAGGCCAAGACTACTAAATGGAATAAACAAAGAGAAGAGAGTGCCAATTCACAGAAGCTTCCTGGAGTGGTTTCAAGCACTTCCAATACAGGTGTATTGACATAAAAAAATAATGGGATGGGAGGTGGAGTAGGAGGAGGATGCAGACAAGAAAGAAGGAAGAGGAGTTGAAAGGCAAGAACAGTGATATCACTTTACTTACACTGTCACTGAAAGAATTAACTCTCTGCTGCCCCAAGGTCTGTTCATTTAGCACACTAATGTTTAATCATAATGTGTTTTAGAATGAAATGGGTGAAACAGGGTGAGGAATCTGTTGCTTCACACAGAACGTTTTCCTCTTCAAATCAGATTTTGAGATGCATTTCTCTGTTAACTGAGCATCCATACTGTTTTCTACTGTCTGCTTCCAAACAATACAACTCCCAGTATTACATGTTGAGCTGTACTTTATTTGGAGCTCCTACTGCGTGGTCAACTTGTCTCACTGAAATTAAATTTACAGCGGAAATTTACAACACATAATCAAAAATTGCCCAGGAGTGAAACGTACAAAAGGCATATTATCCGGGGAATTTTTTTCACTTAAACAGGTATTAAATTAAGTTTCAATGACAATTTTGCTTTATTTGCCAAGTCCGAAAGTCTGTAAATACCAATGCGTCCAAGACAAGTCCTAGACAATGGAAAAAAACATCTTCGGTAGTACTGGGTTAAGGTATGGTTACAACAACAGGTTAAGATTAAGGGAAGATTGTGGCTACGGTTACTGAAAAGGCAAAAGTTAATTACAGGGTGATCAGACACAAATCTCATCTCTGCATGAAAGTTAGACATGCTACACACCCATGCACCACTTTAAAGTCCACATTTTTACTTTCCAACAAAGGACTACTCCCTGCACTGGGACTGAACATCAGCATTGGACACCAGTCATCAGATAGAGTCATTCAACATGGATAATTCCTAGGATACTGGGCTACATTTACAACAGTGTTTTAGTTTCATAAACCAACAAAAGCCAGATGCTGGTGTCTAAGTCATGTGCATCATAGTGCCGACCACCCACCTTGCAAATAAAATACGGTATAATCACAATATCTGAATGTAATTCAGACAGTGTTTACGTTTTCTCCAGAACACAGTAGGTAAAGCAGATTAGTGGGATAAACATATTTTGTAGGGGATAGGGTTGTTCAATCTGTCTCCATTTGCCTGTCTACCTTTCACTTCACTGTAAACATCTTTCAATCCTATTCATATACTGTATTAGAGGCTTTTAAGCTGGCATTCCTATCCAGAGTGAATTTAAGTGATTTAACAATAGAATATGCTAAAATGCCCAGATAAACCATAGTAACATAACCAATCGAAGTGCAAATGTCATTACAAGGTGCCAACAGACGAAGACGTGGTATAAAAACAAGAAAAATATGAGCAGAAAGAAACCTTTTGGTCCAGATTGTTATTTTTTTTAATCTAACCTTTGAGCACAGTTGCACTGAGGAACACTTTCTTCTCAACCATTTGTAACCCATAAGAGTTTGTCTATTTTGTAAATGGTATTTTAAGTTTGCTCAGAAAATGACACCAGCATTGTTCCTCTTACCCAGCATGCAACACACACATGAAAAATTCAACACATTTAACATCTGTATGAAGGAGCTAAGCACCACAGAGCTGACATTTTAATAAACAATGTCTTGTACACGCTAACGCAGCACTAAGTATCATGTGGAAGACAAACACACACACCTGCACACGTGCATACAATCAATCTTTCCACAATAGTACAACAATCAGCTAATTCAGCCCATGTGAAATGTCAGCTAATGTTTAATGTCATTAGTCCTCAGTGTGGACAAACGTGCTCTGGCTTTAAATGCCATGTCGAAAAGCCACCCTGTGGTCAGACGACTGTGTCTGTGTGTGTGTGTGTGAGAGCCATGTAGCCTTGCATCCACAGCCTGACCAACAGCTTCCCTCTCCTCCCTGCAGAGCGGCTGCCATTCACCATCTCTCCCTACGGCCAGGCCACTAACCTTTCAGAAAGGCCACCAGCACTGACAGCCCGGCCCCCACCTTTTCCTTTCTTCCTCCCTCCACTTTCTTTCCTTCCACCATTCCTTCCTCACCCTGGCTCTATTCATATCTGCTTCAGTCTTTCTTCTCGCTGGCCCCGTCCCCGACCTTTTCCCTCTCATTTTCTCCTTTACCGTCTCAATTAGGTCTCTGTCTGCCGGCCCTTCAGCTGCTGCTCTCCGTCCCTTCTGACCTTTTAACTCCCTGATTCTCTCTGCTTCCTCCTCATCTCTCTGCAGTAACCCTCCCTCCATCTTGGCCCACACAGGTCACTAATGTTTGAACACCTCATCTTTAGGAGGGAGAGACTGAATGAATGAATCAAAGGCTCGATGCTAACACTAAAACTTAAATGTCCTGTGAAATGAGGAATGGAGACCTTTTCTAAAAAGCACTGTAGTGTTTTCTTCAGTTTAAAGCGTTTTGCAAATGTAAAGAGGTTCAAGATACCCCTTCACAAAAAGTGCATTAAAACCCAGACAAATCAACACAGTGGCATCATTACTGCTTGCATTTAACTTATGCATAACTTTGGCTTAGTCCATTTTGGAACCTTGGTCAACTTTTCCTTTCCTGTACTAAGATGCTATGTGCTAGGCTGATATTGAAAAGACAAACAAAGTTTGAAGATGGTTAAAAGATAGAAGCATATTATAGCCTATAGTCACATCTTAAGTTAGTTAATGTAAGCAAAATGCTAGCTATCTAACTAGCTAAACTACAGCAATCGTTAACTAGTGTTTTGCTAAAATTAGCTATCAGATGTAACTAGCTAGCAATCAATTGATGTAAATTAGCTAGATATTTAGCTAGTATTTAGCTCTATAGATAGTTAACAAGCGACCTAAGTAGCTAGGTTACGATTGTAGATTAACTAGCTAGTTAGCTAACGTTAAGACGTTACGGTATGTGTTGCTTGTATTTTTTAACCATCTTCAAAATGTGATTGTCTTTTCAACATACACTAGCCTAGCACATAGCATATCTAAGTACAGGAAAGGTTGATCGAGGTTCTGACCGAGGCTTGCTGAGCTGTGGGGACAATTGTTTTCAATTCACAACGCTTGATCTCTTTTTTAAAGTACAAAGTCTAATTGTATTCAGAATCAGAAATACTTTATTGATCCCAGGGGGAAATTTGTTAACTATAATACTATGATTTGTGGATGACTGTCACAAAGAGTACCCTGTGGCATTGTTTCTTGTGTCTTATTATTGTCGCTTGATTTTTAGGGGTCACAAGCCGAGAGTAGGCAATGTCATTGTCAAATTATTGTTATTTCTATTTGGTCTACTAGAGGACAGATTTAATTGATTTTGTCTGGAAAAAGGCAAAGAATTGTTGTTGCAAAGAACAAACAGACCCAGGTCCCTGGTGGCCTACATGTCGGGGCACTAACTATAATATCACAGGTTTGAAACTGGCTGAAGATCTTTGTTGCATGTTGTTCCCTGTGTATGTCTCCTCTACATCACTGTCATATCTCTACTATAAATTCTTTGATAAAGGCATACAAAAAAAAAGTGAAATGAAAGGCTCACCTGACAACACTGCATTGATAGTCAAGTAATCGGGCAGTCAGTTTAAGTAGTAGTCTGTGTGTATGGTAAACACTGTAATCTGTTCCCAACTTTTCATCTTTTCTGTTTCTCTCTTCATTGCAGACAAACAAGCAAAGTGACATCTGATTTGCATTCGTTACATGTTGAACAAATACGACTACTACAGCAGCTGTGCCACTGCATGAACAAAACACTCCAGTCCTCTCGTCACTTGCCTCACTCTTTTTCTCTCCCCGAGCTAAAAATAAACAAGGCTTGAAACATTATTTTCTCCATTTTAATGTCTTATCATCCATGACAACTTCTACCTAATGATCTGACTGAGTTAGGATCAGGTGTGTATGTGTGTGTGGGAGCCTTCATGAATAAATTCTTCCACTGAAGTCATTGTAATAATGGTCTGAGGCATCAACGTCTTGCATGGCAATCATCTGACTGTGACTCATGAGAAATGGAAGGGATATTTGCACCCTTTCATCTGAAGAAATGCATTAATGACACATTTTTCACCAAATGTGTAGAGCAATTTAAACTTTAGCCCAAGCACTGTCATCAAAGACTCACTAATTATAATACTTACGCACGTAAATTTAATTGCAAAAATACTTTTACTAATTAGATATAGGAGCTCATACAGTCAAAGCAAAACCCCAATAATGAAAAAAATAGCCTTTCTTGGCTAGAGAAATATAAGAAATTAGGGTGTAGTTAATATTACCAGTATGAGAATATGTGAGCTATGCCTATAAACTATATGTTATTCTTTCCAATGGTTCAACTAAATGATGATAAATATTAGTGGGGAGTAAATAATAGAAATAGAAAACCACTCTACAACCATAAAATGACAGGCCCAAAGCTCTGAGTGGCAGCGAAGGCTTGCAAATGACAAATGAGACTGAAAAGTGATAACCAAGGCTCACAAGTTACAGTTGAGGTTTGCAAATGATAGTTGAGGCTGACAAATACAGCTATTGGCTCAAATGTAATAGATGGAGTTGACAAAGTACAGCTGAGTCTAACAAAGCACAGCTGAGTCTAAAAAAGTACACCTGAGTCTAACAAAGCACAGCTGAGTCTAAAAAAGACAACGACTGATGGTGGCAAGAGACAAACTGCAGTTAAAACAGACAAGCTTGGACTTGTAAATCTGAAGCTTATGGATGTTGATCTTGGCCTGACAGTTCAGGCTGCTAGAGTGGCTATAGACTTTTAATCTTGTTATGACGGTCAGTACATTTTGTGATTAGGAATTATTATTATTAGACTGTGGTAGTAGAGGGGGCTTTTAAATGCACTGTAACCAGGGTCCTCCTTTAACACTTCCTTTAACAGGCAATCAGGAAAAGGTTGTCCTTTGATTGCTAGAGGTGTAGTTTTTAAAGATCATCTGCAGATGGGGATAATTGCATTTCACAACACAAAACTCGGATAATGCATTCATGTGTTAATGAACATATGATATGTACATAAAGCAGCTGTTGGTTATTTTACTGTGGAGGCTGCTGTTAAACATCTGATCAGAACACTTCTTCATCACTGCTCATGTCTTACCACGCAGAAAGTCCTAAGAAGCTCTACCTCAGATACCAACTTGGCTTGGCGAGTCAATGCGCTGTTCCACTCACACAAAGCTGTCCAGGCGAGCGTGCCAACACACTGAACCAGCCACAAGCCAAAGCTCCTTTCTTACACTGAGACCCAGCAGCACAATAAATCGCCTTTGTTGCTCAATCAGAAAGCAATTCCCCTCCACATTATTACTAGAGGAAGAGTCTTAATCAGGTTAGCTAAGAGAAATGCTGTGCTGTTGGACAACTCTGTTTACCTGTGGATTATGTCTGAGCTGTATTGTGCGCGAATACCAATAAGATGCATCGTGCATCGTGATTCAATTTGAATTCGTGGTAATTTTTCCAACTGCAGAGACACCAACACTTTAAGTACAAGTATAGAACTGAAAATTCCAACAACTAACAAATAAATGATAACATCACAGAGAATTATGGTCAATCTTTTTTCAATGAAAAAGCTCTAAAATGACATTGTTAACTACCTGTCCAGCAGCAAACAGCAGACAGGCACAGCTAGTGACTCTCTTCTGAAGAAAGTGGAGCATTTAGCAACTAAAGACTCCAAGAAACCAGAACTAAAGAAGCGTGACAGGTGGGCGACAGAACACAACATCTAATGTATGCTAATGTTGCTTCAACTGTCAGCTATATGTACAAACAGGCCAATTTATGCTAACATTAGCAATAACAACTTCCGAATGTGATTAGCCATTTAGAAGGGACAGTTCTAGATTGTTTTGGTGTGAGTTGCTGAGTTTTGCAGGAGAATTTTCTACCAAACTACACTCTCCATCTGTAGCTGAATGTTAGCTATCTCAGTGGTGCTAGGTGAGCTAGCTAACGTTACAGCTCATCAAGGGGAAGACTCCAGTAATGTTTACAAGCCTCTCGTCCATGAGTAGATGCCTGCTCACAGCAAAGTCTGTGGATTGTCTTGAGTAACCAGGTCATGATTTCTGGAAAGAGACATTGCTTTTTTGGCACTTTTAGTGCCATCTCACACCAAAACAATCTAGATGGATAAATAGCACCACAGACAAGGAACACTGTCATGCAACTTGGTTGGAAGCAACCCCTGAAGTCAACTGAAAAGTTGGTAAATCCTACTACAACCAGCTGAATAAAGAAAATTACAATTTCTCATTTGCTTTTGCTCTCACTATATTTCCTGTGTTTCTAAAACATAAAACCAGATCAACCTAGGGTGTGGAACAATGTCTACTTTCCTCATGTTAAAATCCCTTTAAACAAGCATCAGTGAACAGAGTGTACACAAGTGAACATGTTAAACCTCTTGGTGCTTCTCACAAAGTACCTTGAGTTATGTAATAGCAAACAACCACCCCGAGGACTGGAGCCGAAGCACAGAGCACATCACTCACATTGCTATCACATCTCTCCTGTACTCGCTCCCACGTTGCTATTGGTAACTGCGACAGATGGCTGATGGGATTGCAATTGTGATGACGATCCCTGGAGTTAAGCGCTATATCAGCCAGGCGAGGATTCCCCCAGAAACAATGTAAAGTAATACGGGGGAGAGGAAATCTGGGAGGAATGGTAGCCATCTCTCTTTCTCCATCTCTCCTCATATCCTCTCCTCCATATTTCCTCGCCATCATCATCATCATCACCATCATCACCATCAGCTGCAGTTAGCCTTGACGCCCACAGCCTCTCAGTGCATGAAAAGGCCAGTGATATCACCCTCCTCCTGGCCTTTAGCCAGACAAAACCCACTCGTTTTACAATTTCACATTTTTGTGATGTTTGGCTGACTAGTAACTCACAATGGTGGCAGTGGCAGCCTGAGCTTTAACACCTGCCAGTAACTATCCATTACAAGCAGGATGTGATGGGTTGCATATGAGTGCCACTGAATCATTCATTATGTAAAAAGCACTTAAACCTTGCTCATTTCGGGGACATAATAATCACACATAGGTTTATGTTATTGACATTTATGACGTATTAAAGCTGCTATAGCGTGCATCGTTTTAACATGTATTTATTGCTACTACTTTCTACTTTTTGAGATGATACTGAAAGCAGAAAAAAGAGAGAAAGTGGCAATCTATACCAACATCTACTGCATTTATTTTCTAAGGCTGAAACTAAGAATTGTAAGAATAAAAAAAGAAAATGAGTTTGTAAAATGTTAAAAATGTTGACAAATATGTTAAGTTGAAAAAAGGGGGAAGCGTGGTAAAAAATTTAAGGCTATCTGTACGTCACAAAGGGAAGTGTCATACTTCCCAACAGGAAGCACTTAAGAAGGAAACATGACTTTTTTTCCTGCATGTACAGAAAAGAAACCAAGTTACAGGAACAAGATGCGATAAATTGTGTGGCTCTAATGAAGTTCATTACAATCATATATTGTGAGGATCTCCAAAAAGATAAATATTTGATGAAAATCTTACTAATAGCAATTATAATCCTGACTGGGAAATGGCTGAGATACCAGGGATTGAGCCTTGATTAAACTAAATACACATAATATATGCAATGGAAAGACTGACTCCCTAAAATGTCAAAAACATATGTTTACACACTGACAGCCACCATAGTTTCTCCTACCTGCTTCACCACTAGATGCCACTAAATCCTAAACACTGGTCTGAAAATGGTTATAAATTACCTTTCTGTCAACTGACGATTCATTAATTGTGAAATCTATATTTGACATGCACTTCCAGGTCTGATTTCAAAGTGTATATACTGGTTTACTTGACAGAAAAGATGATAAAGAGGATGCTGTTTCCTCACGTGCAAAGGCAAATCAAGTTTTCAGACTCTCTGGTGAAATGGCATCTTATGGATGGACTGATGATAGCAGCATCTGAACTCATCGCTTTAGCAGCTGCCACTGTTGTTTCTTTAAGCAAACAGTCACTTCTGACACACCTAGCGGTAAACCTGTCCTAGCTGCCAGTAGTGTGTTGGACACTAACGCATAGCTTGATGGATTCTTGGGAATTAACTTAATAAGCACAATTATATGACTACTGATTGAAATTAAGTTCAAAGTTACAGAAATAAGACTCTTTTTGTATGAAACTGTAATTTTACTTCAAGGGAAGTGTGGTCATGACTGTGAGAAACACTACCATTCAAATCCCCACTGGTTATTTTGCCCGCTGCCTTTTGTTTATAGCAATTAAAGGATTTACACTTAATTTGGCACTGATGTGTAAAAATGCAGCTTGCAGCGTCTTTGATTCCACCATGGGATGAGCATAAAAGACTACTTTATGTGAGGAAGTAAAACCGGGAGGAAAAACAACAGTAGGAGATCTGAGCAAGGAAAAGGGACACATAGATAAGAGGCACTCAAGGGATGTGAGAGTCTATAGGCTACATTATATACATGCCTTCAGTTGCACATGTAGGGCACTGCTGTGTGGACTTCACAAACAAGCAGTGACACAAACAGGTCAGACAAACAGGCGAGATGGTAACTGCACTGCATCGCTAAATTGAGCCACACTGAAAAATTGAGCTTTCCACTCAATTTACACAGAAGTTCAAAGAGAGATCCAATATGACTAGTTTGCTGTTGGTCACGCTACTTTCATAATTTCCTGCTTATGTCAGAACTCCTTCCCGAGTCACTTCCCATCACCTTGTTTACCAAAAACTCGGCTACTGCTCTCTTCGGGGCCATTTTTTGTAGAAAAACAACAGAAACAGCACATTATCCTGTCACAGTGATGGAGATGCTTCGTTACACTTCCTGTTCTCTCTCCGGCTGTGTATAATTGGCAAAAGCTTTGTCGGACTTTTACGGCATCCATCAGCTCAAACGTCCCAATCCTTCGCTCCCCCGTCCTCACAGCCATTAGGACTATGATGAAGTGGTTGATCCATCAGCCGAGCTGTGGCTATCTGATGTGACTGTCATCATGCTGCTGCAGCAACTCCTAGCGACTGTAGCAAAATCCCAGATCAGAAATACAGCTGCGCAGCTAATGATTATTTTCATTATCGATTAATCTGTCCACCATTCTCTTGACTAATCGATTAGTTGTTTGGTCCACAAAACCTCAGAAAATGGTGTTTCCCAAAGCCCAAGATGACGTCCTCAAATGTTTTGTCCACAACCCAAAGGTATTCAGTTTACTGTTATAGAGGACTAACGAAAGCAGGGAATATTCACATCTGAGAAGCTGAAATCAGAGAGTTTGGACATCTTTTCTTTAAAAAATTACTACAACAATTAACAATTAACCAGTTATCAGAATAGTAACTATACCTATTAATTGTATAGTTGAAAACTAATCGATTCATTCTTGCAACTCTAATAGGATGTATATATGTATGTAGCTAGACATATTTTCTAGCCCTAATAGATATTAAAACAGATACATTTTAGAGTAGGAGTACATTTTGTAATTTTGTCATTTGTTTAACCCCTTACAGATAGAAAACATATATATATTATGATTTTTCAAAATTAATAGACAGGATTAATAGAAAAATGAAAGAAATGTTTATTTTCAAGCCTAATGGGTATAGAATAGATAGATTTTTTTACTTTCTTCACCAAACAGAAAGAAAAAAAGGGATATAATGCTACCTTCATAAATGTATGTTTTCAGAAATTCATGTCTACCTATAGTGACACCTGAAATCCATCATTAACTGATGTGGGAAAACAAGGCAGTGCTCCAGGATAAACAAATATCTGATTTATTGATTGATTAATATTCTGTATAAGCACCAGCAGCCAGCTGACAGTTTGTCCAGCAGCTGTAATGACATTAGCTGCCGTTAGGAAATTGCACCTCTGAATCACCCGACTGAAACAGCATGCACACAAACAGCTCAGAGCCACAGTGAGAAGCTCTTTTTATTTCACTCGTTTTGAAAGAAAGCCTTGGCAACAGCATGTGTGAAATCTTCCATCGCAATCTAAACTGCCAATAAATAACCTCTCAGCATATGACACGCTGCACGCCATATTTCACAGTGTCTGCAAACCACCAAAATATGCACATCATAAAAAAACACAACAGCGATAAAGTCCACAGCTTGTTGACTCACCAGAGGGACTGTAGCAGGAGTTAGGGAGGAAGGCAGAGCAGGAGGAGGACGGCTGCCTCTTCCATGGGCTCTGCTCCGGGTGAAGGCAGCAGCTCTGCTTGTGCGAGCGCTGCTAAACAGCCCTCCCTCCCTCGCTTTCTCTCTCCTGCTCTGCCTGCACCACCATTGTGCCAGTGTTATCAGACCGATGTGTCAACGTGGAGTGGTAACCTGTGAGAAAACCCCATGAGGCCGCCCCGTGAAGGCAGAAAAGTCAAGCAGGCATGTCCGTTCAGATATCAGAAAGAAGAGTATGGGCTCTATATACAGTGAGGCTAGCACAGGGTTTGTCAGTTTATTTCAATGGGATTTAATCTCTTTGGATCACTAATTCATCAGCTGTTTCATTAGAAAACCTGCTAGCTAACATTAGCAACAGAGTCATTAACAGAAACAGTCTACAGCACACAAAAGCCTTTCTTAAGCTAAATTTATGATTTTACTGCCTGTCAACACAACTGGGACAATTCCCAGTGGTCCAACCAGCTGATTGGCCAGGAGTATCAGGCCAGTGTTAAAATATCAAACTGAAATGTGTAAACTAAAGCAAATACATTTAGACCTTTAGGCCATCAGTCCCCCATCCCCATCTACTTTCAACCTGATAGTATGATAGTCTGTGCCTGTCAGCACATGCAGCTGGTCGCACGCACGTATACATTGACACATTGTTCAGCCAGTGCATGTGGCAGTGTGGAGTAAAAATGGACAGGACAGGAGAAAGAGAGAAGAGCATTCAAAGGAGAAAAGCTCATGCTCTGTAGGAAAGCAGGAGATGTGTATGCAACTCTGAAGCTACCAAAGCTTCAGAGTTACATACAGTACAGTTGGGTTGTTGTTATGAGTGACGCCTTACACAATGTACTATGGCAGCGCTTTGAGCTAAATGCTAACATCGGCGTGCTGACATGCTCACAATGACCCCATCACCATCTTAGCTCAGTATGTTATGCTAACGTTTACTAATTTACGGGCCAAAGTAACAAAAACTGCAGTTCATTGAAAGCCCACTTGAGGCTGGCTCCAGAAGAGATCAATATCCATAAGGCCCCATATTAAAATACCCAAATTTATAGCAGAAATAAAATATAACAAAAAACAGATTTGGTCTCTATACCTAATTTCCCTGTTCATGACAATACAGGGGATGCATTTTTAGACAACTACCCCATTTACTAAAATTAGTTATTACTAACTATTAGTTAGTTTCTAAGTCTAGACTAAGTTTTGCAGGTAGGCTACTTGGTTATAAAGCAAAGTAATGCATATATTTAAAATTTGAACTTGCCATACCGCTAGCAGGGCTAATAATACTATAAAATCAATGTCTTTACAATACCATCTTCAGCTGCAGCAGGCAGCTCTTTGTGGTGAAAAAGCTCTAAAAACCCAACGTACACTACGTGCTGAGCAGCAACCAGCAGATAGACACAGAAACCAGCTGGAGCATTTAGCAGCTAGGAGCCAGATATTTCCCTCAGGGGTTGGTAAAGACCAAAACCAGAGCTAAATGAGAGAGGATGTTGGGCTTACATTCATCAGATGGACACTAACACAAATGATAATGTTGCTCTGTACCAGTTAGATGTGTAAAAGCAACTGTTTCCTAACAAGTTCAACATATCAACTTAAAAGGTGATGCTTTATCAATGTGTTCACTACTTGTTTCCTGTGCCCCCGTATGACAAAAAACCTCTGTTATACAGGTTCAATAATAGCAGTAAACAAAAGTAGTTTTTAAGATACAGTAACTTGTCAAAGTGTTGTTCAAGGGGTTACACTGACCTGACAGTGGTACTGTATCAGGTAAAGAGGTCACAAAGGTCATCAAGAATTTGTTCCTGGAGCCAATTTCATGGCATCTGGACAGGCAGACATCAGCATCCTTTTTTCTGTCCAGTGTTTGGCTGCTACAAAGCGACTTGACAACATACACTACCATGACAAAGTTGCTACACACTTAACAGTCAAAAACATGATCACAAATAGTCCATGCAATCAAATTACAAGCGGCCTTCTCCTGTCCTCTGTGTGTAACATCATTAAAACTCATTTACATACAAAGAGGATTACAAGAGATTAAAATTGCAGCTCAGGTGTGAAGATTTTGCTGTTTTGTGATGTGCTCTGCACTTTAGAGCTTCTCTTCATGTTTGAAGTGGGAAACCAGCTGTGAAGCTTTGTGTACCCATCTTCTCTCAAACATCTTCTCCAAGTTTCCAGCAGGAGAGGCGCACTTTTCTGGGCCATGAATAGGCTTTGATACCATTTCTCCCGTTGTGTGTCCTGCATGTAAGCGCCTTCAGTTGTTTCCACAGTTGAGAATCCTTTTCAGCTGTGAAATGAATGTCTACCTCTAAAAGCTGTGTGATTCTTCCAGCTGTAGCAGGCTGTTCCTTTATGCTTTTTCTGTCACTTAGCTTTTTCCAGAACAGATGTCGTAGGTGTGAGACTTTTAAAATTCAAAGAATGTATCACTCATTAAACATGTATACAGTTCACTCCAAGCTGAAACCTCACAAACAAGTAAGAGAGGCAACCCCACTGCCTCTACATAAATTGTTAGATCACAGAGACTGCAGTCTAAAAGAAGGCTGAACATTAACACTCCTTTAAGTGAGTTTTGTTGGAGTGTTGTGCTGTCTGATACAGTTTAAAAGACTTTGCAGGCAACATTCAGAGGAAACACTGACTGTGATCAAAGCAATCCAGTCTGAAAACGGTTTTATAATCTCATTCGGTTTACTTGCTATGAACAGCATTTATTGGAGACCTGCCCTAGACCCTAGTTTGGGATGCACTCTCTTAAAGAAATCAAAAGAACAAGACAGCAGCAAGTTTATTGGAAGAGTTATCGAAAGCATTCATAGAAGTTAAGAAGTTCTAGGTTATGAGAACACCGAAAAAAACAAGAGATGCATTACAAGATCAGGATGGCCGAAAGCTGACTTGATATATTGGCAGTCGCTACAGGACCAAAGTACAAGCTCCTCTCAAGATATTAAGTAACAAAAGATGTTATAATGGTAAAATATAATTCAATAGCTAAAATTTTATAGTTTTGTTAAGCTAGATTCATCCATCTACGTGCTACCTTCTGTTATTAAGGTATAAGGTAGTTGCAGACGTCGGACTTGGGCCAGTCATTCCCTTTCAATGTTAGAATTCAACCCAACAATAATCGTAATTCTGTCAAATACTTTAAACAAGTGTTTTTTTCCTTTTCTGGGCAAGTAAATGGAAAGAGAAAGAACTGGAGAGTCATTTCAGTTCATAAACTGCATTACAGGCCACAACAACAGTAAAACCGGTTTGAATTTGACCTTAGCTGAAATTCGGTGTTTTGAGAACATCAAACAACTTGAATGCTTGGACAAAACAATCCCAACCCATGGTCTAGTTACTAGCATTTTCCAGAGCTCTCTACCATATCTACCATACACAGTCTTTATCAACAGATGGGGCCCTGGAAACAGCAGCCTGAGAAAAAAAAATCCCAATTCAAGGTCCATTCACAAGGTTTTTGCAGAGCTTTCCACAGTTAAGTGTCAAACTAGTCTTAAATGTCAAGAAGGTACCCCGGTGCCCAAACAAAGCCGCAGCTTGCTAATAGATCCACACCATATTAACTAAACCACTGCAACCCCCTGAAACTCCTTGCCTGTACTGGCCCAAAAGTATTAAAATTCAAATAAAAAAATAAAAAATAAAAAAACAAATTCAACTACAATATCTTCCTCTTGACCAAGTACTATCTCCAAGGTTATAAACAGACTCAAGTGCCAATGCGGTCAAGACATCCCAAAAGCACCCTGCATGCCTGCATCCACTGAATAAAAGCATGATGACATGGCAGGTTCCCTCTGCTGATGAAGACTGTGTGGTATACCTAGTAACTGGACCTTGAGTTGGCATAGTTTGGTCAAAGTTCTATTTCCACAGTCAAGAATGAACTTTAATTCATATTAATGCTGCTCACTTATAGCAGTTAGGTAGTAAAGATCAATTTATTTTGTGTACTGTGATGTTATTTTCCAGGGCTACTCTGAACAAAATTGTGCCATAAAGAGGAAACAGTGTTTGGGTGTACTGAGCGAGATGTAAACACTTAGGAATGCCCTCTCCTTAAGGTAAAACAACTTTTTCCATGCCTTCGAAATGGCAAATATCTTCAAGGGCATGCCAAGCAAAGTTAAGGTACAGTAATGATAAAAAGTGATAAAAGTTTCTTGTAGTGTTTGGCTTTATTTATGCTAATTAAAGAGACGATCTGTTTTGGTCACTGAGCAGAGGGTAAACAGAGGGAAGTAAGAGAAGTCTATTCCTCTAATATTTGCAAAGAACTTTTTATAGGAAAATATTTTGGGGTGGCTGCCATCTGTTCCTGTTAATTAAAGTGCTAAATTGAGCTAAGATATCGAACTGAATGCATTGGGAGTGAGAAATGAAAAAAGGGTAAAGGGATAGTTTTGGTGGATTTTTAAGGACAGATGAGTCTTTGTTTCAACTGAAGAAGGTCACACTAAGTTTTCTCTTTAATGTTGGTACAACTCTTTCCTCCAATCTCCCTCCTCTTCTGCTTCCCCACTGTACTACATTTGATGTTGTTGGTCTTCTCTTTCCTTATCCTTTACATCTAAAATGCAGAAAGTTTGAGAATAGTCAAGACACCATGGGACATAGCCTACTGAAAAGAAAGGGTGTGTTTCTGGCTTCGCCATCTTTGCGCACACCTCCCGGGCCTGTAAATTGTATTGCCAATCCACTGTAGGAGACAGAAAATGAGAGCAGGTAAGCACAAAGCGTGTTGGAGAGGTACAGTATATGCTGCACTGTTCAGCGACCAAAATAGTCTTATATTTGGGACAAGTAATGGCGTGTTTTTCTGCTTCCATTTCTTCAAGACGGCGGTAAAAGGCAAGCCCTTGAGAAGCTGTTCCATCAATAAAAGTTTGACTCGGGGCTCAGAGGTTGGTCTAATGAGTTTGGGCCTTTGAAAGAGTACCATGCACTTAGGCTGCAGTGCTACAGTGGATGGAGCATATGTTGTGCATTAAGAAAAAAGGCCAGAGCCACCATTCAGCAGTGGGAGGAAATGGCAGGTGGAGGGGACTTGGAGAGAGTGAAAACACATTAGAGGAGATATTGACGTTGAATGTACATGAAGAGCAGAGAGGACTTGTGTGCTTTGCTGCTGTGTGTGGGTGACAGACGAAGCATGGCAACATTCTAGCATACACACACACAAACACACAATTGCAGCCTGCTAGCAGGGCTTTTATTTTTCATGCTCCGTATTTCCCAGGGAAGAGCTGGTCTTGCAAAGCCAGCTAATGGTGCCATTAAATGGGGTCGTGGAAATGATGACCTGAATTGCAACCTCTTGAAACCACCCAACTTTATCAGCAGCTATTTAAAATCTAAATTATCTATAATGAGAGCAGAGAAAAGAAGAATATCCTCACATTGGATACACATTAAAGCTGGAACCAGAGAATGAGTGGAAATTTTGCTTATTACTTAGTAATTCCATTCTCAAACCAGTTAAACACTCTCTTTTCAGTAAATATCTGATAATTGTTAAATTAACTCCAGTATTAAAATAGCCAAGTCCCAATTCAGTGATTTGGCACTGAATATTACAGGCCCCTTACAATATCTTCTTCAGACACCCACCCTGCTACCCAGCCTCATTCCAAAGTCGTCAAATACTGCCACTTGATCAGTGGTTATTTCTGGATACGCCCACTGTTGAAGTCAGGCCATGTAATTTAAAGTGCAGGAAAGTCCGCATATGGAGGTAGTTAATTTACATAGCTTTATTTTGAAAGCTAGCAAGAGTCTTAGTTAATGCACTTTATATTCGTTGGAGAAAAACAAAAACATCAAAGTCTGTTCTGGAGCTTTACCTTGTCACTGGGACTGAAGTATCAGGGGATTGTTGAAACAAGGACCCTTTCTCTTGTTACACAGGAAGGCACTTACTGGTGCACTGTTGCTTAAGCTAATTGTACTAGCTGCAGCCACTAGCTACTTAGTGGTCCTATTAGCTGACTATACCTGGACTGGGAGCTCGAAGGACAGGGGTAGTTTAAACACTATTGGTGTAGGAGTGGGGGACCCAGCAGGGAACACTATAAGTGAGCCTCCAAAATCAGTGGAGGTCAGCTGATTTACAGGGACAGGCGAGGCATGAAATGGAGGAAGACGAGCAAGTTTGTAGCCAGATAATTTGTAAGTAACTTTACATTATACATCATCCATTGTACCAATGAGTCTAGGAGTATTTGTTTTTGTGAAGCTGGAAGTTATAGTTCATAGATATAGTATGATAATTGATACCTGTAACAAGCCCTGCACAGCGTCTCATTGTTTAAGAACACCACAGTGAC
>NW_023339652.1:19251116-19255195 GCF_004916995.1 Morone saxatilis
GACAGACAGACAGACAGTGAGAGGCCCAGCTGCTAATCTTTGCCCTGGAGCACACCTAGCCATTACATCTCATCCTACAGTGTGTGTTGGTAGCTGATGATGGTTAATTAGCAGCCAATAAGTTCACTGCAGCCACACACATCTTCACAGCTATGTGAAAAAACCAACAGCAACCTCTGACACCTCCTTTGTGTTGCTTGGCAACAAAGGCAGAATCTGCTTGTGTGTACAAAAAGATTCATGACTACATTTTGATGCTTTCCAGGGGATGAGCATGTGAGCTGGTCTGAGAGCAGCTCCATAAAGGAAGAATGTGGATAGGGATTATATTCCCGCAAAGTCTGATAATGAATCTGCTTTGGGTCTGTGTGATGATACTGAAGGCAGAACATTGTGCTGTGTGCAAACTGAGCTTTCCAGTCACTCATTCATGTGTCTCTGTGGATAGACATGTGATGTTTCAATTATTCAATATTATGACCCAAAAGCACCACGGGGCATAAAACGTCACTTTGCGGGCCTTGAAATGCATTCCCTACCATGGAATGAAGACTTTGGAGTTGCCAGAATTAAATTAAAATATCATTACTGCATTCATTTAACACTTTGGACAAAATGCACCTTCACAACACTTTCCCATGAGCATTTTGTGACAGAGAAGCATGAAATGGAATTGTGTAAAAATCAGTTCATGTAGCAAGATTCATCTCATGCAACGACCGCATGCACTGCCTTGACATCTGGTTAGCAATTTGCGCAAAATATGATTTAATGGGTTAATTCATGAGTGAAATTTCATGACAGGAAATAGGCTAAATGTATTTTATTGCACAACAGCATCAATCATTTGTGCAAATGCCAAAAATATAACATATCTTTATGTGTAACACACATGGAACTCTAGCAGTAGTGTGAATTACGACTATTGTGTGTCAGGAGCAAATGAGGAGCTAGAGGGATATTGTTTTACAGCCACAGGACTCATAGGGAGGAGGTTGGCATGTTTTGATGAGTTTTTTTGCTTAAATCACACCCCCTGCCTTTATTGGGGACAAACTCTTCCTCAGCACAGATTAAAATACTTTCTAACTGTGCTGTTTCTCTTGAGTTTTGTTCAACAAACAGCTTACGGTAAATTTATGTGCCGCCACCATGACACCGGCATACAGACAGTAAGCAACGAACTTCATATGACAAAATGTCTATTTGGGACCCTGCTTTTCTTGGAAGTTTTACGTTACCTCATTATTCTAAACGTTTCCAGGTAATGGTGCATTTCATACTTGCTCCTAGAAACTATAACTCCTGGGTAAACCAAACAAAAACCTAGCTAGCTGGGAGTGTGGTATACAGATTCTAAATGTGGTGCACTGGTATCAGATCAGTGCCTGGTGCTGTCAAATTGCTCTTCTGTTCATACTGATAGTGGGTTCAACAGAAACAGTTCCACATGAGCGGCAGCCATCTTGGCTGTTTATGAAAATGCCTAAACGGCCAATAAGATTGCACTCCCCTGTACATTAAATAAACAGCTGTGGTAGGACCAACCAGATCCAGGACTGGGGAAATGTATCTGAATGGGAGGGTGGCCAGATGCATCTGCCAGAGCAAATAAATCTTGCAGATTCGTCTGGTTCCCAGGCTACAATTAAACCATCTGGATAATGTTCAAACGTCACTAAACCTCTACTGGAGGCTTCTCTCTCTCTCTCTCTCTCTCTCTCTCTCTCTCTCTCTCTCCTCTCTCTCTCTCTCTCCTCCTCTCTCTCTTCTCTCTCTCTTTCTCTCTCTCTCTCTCTCTTCTCTCTCTCTCTCTCTCTGTGATTGCCTATCCTCTTTTCTTCGTTCTCTAACCCTCCACTGCCTCTTTACAGAACACAGAGCCCCAGATGCTTTGTGTTTGACACAGTTGGCCTAAAGAAACCACTTTTACAAATTTTTCTCCCTTTACAGTTCAAAATGAGCTTTTCTTCATCTCCTGCCTTCTCTCTGGACTGTTTTCTCTTCCTCTCTCCTCCTCTCCACTTTGAAATCATTGTGTTGGTGTGTGTGTGTGTGTGTGTGTGTGTGTTTCTCAGCATGCCCCACACTCCCAGCCTCTGCTCTCCAGTAGCATCCTGGGAGGTTTGCGTCGGAGCCAAGGCAGCATTATTTTTAAACCCGCCTGCTACCCAAAGAGGTAGGATCTGAGCCGCAAACTCATCTACACATGACATGTTTGAGTCCGCTGAGGAATTCCGAACGCCTCCCACCTCAACAAGTTCCACAAGCTGCAAATTAAGACATTCATTTAAATGCAGCTTTGTAAAAAAAAATTAAAACACGTGCCATCACTATGAAGTGGAAGTCTTTAGTCTTACATAGCTGTTGAAAGCAAAGTGGTGCTGGCTACTCTAGCAATTTAGAACACTGTACCACATTACACACCATGTAAATTGTTGTTTTTGCTACACACATTTCCCTCAGAGACAAATTCACTGTGAATGCCTCTGGGCTTTTAATCACCAGGCCACCCAGCTGTTCCACTTTCACGGAACTGGAAAAATTATTTAAAACCAGTGTTGTGTTGCAAAAGGCCTAATTTGTGTCAAAACCTTGCAATCAACATCTTTTTGCTTAACAGATTAGTGATGTGCATATGTACAGGTGCAATTTTTAGTCAAGCATGCTTGACTTAAAACTGATTCAAAATGCTTCTTTGATCATTTACATTGTGTATCTATTACTTTTGATATTTGACAGGTTCTTGTATCTAACACTTTAACCAGCAATGGACGATTTTACAGCACTCATTACACAGCATGATCCACATGTACAGTAGAAATGATGATGTATAAGCACAAAAACTATGCATAAGCCATTCCCACATTTACCATAAACAGGTATATATGTAAACCTGTGTGGAATGTGTGGTGTGCATCTCCCACATCCAGCTTTCACACAGTTCTCTGCAGTGTGATGTAGTGCAGTAGGGATGGAATCTAATAATACTCTTTTTTTGTAGTCTACACTAGATGGATCTATACAATATGACATTACGGTGGAAAAACAAAGGCCTTTTGCTGCATGTTCCACGTTGATCGGCACCAGTGTTGGGCAGTAACTCATTACTATTAATAATATTACTGTTATTATAATGTATTAGTAATTAGTAATTATCCCCAGTAACTAGTAGTGCAATTAATAAATTTCAGGTTTTTTTTTGTTGAAATCCAACAATCCAATCACATCCTTGGATTTATTTTTGTATTCGTGGAGAAAAATTGGTTTGAAAGATGGAAACACTTACATTCAGCAGCTGGAAATATTCCATTACTCGGATTTCAACAAAATAGGGATTATTGCCATGATTGAGTAGTGTTCTTGTGTCCTGTAGTTTTTGAATATATTTGAGTATATTATAGTTAGTTATTATAATAATAATTGTGCATGAACTGGGCTGCTGTAGGACTTCCCACTTCAGTGTCTTTGTTATGCTCAGAATTGCAGTCACCATCTGTGCTTATGTTCCTCCACTCATGTCTTCAGGCTTTTCCTGTAATTTGTCATTAGTGTGTATGTGAAAGATCAAAACATCTTGAGTGTTGTGGAACTAATAGTATTTATTCAAGTAGGCTACTCTTTCGTCTATTAAAGATAACAAGCTCTTATATCGGTAGAAAAAAGAAAAAAGCATCCCTAGGCTTGCAAAATCCTTTTAAAGCCAAAGCAGCAAATCTGCTGAGCTTGTTGAGAGTTGACATTTTAGCAGTACATTACATGGGGCTAAGACAGACCTGCAGACATGTGACTGCCAAAAAGGACAAAGTCAGTAACACTTTATTTGCATATAGTCCTCCAACAGAGAGTTTTTAGTATTTGAAACATTTCAACAGCTTATTAGTCGAGATTCAACAACGGATTTCTGATATTACACCACTGTGGTTAAGGTTTTGTTTGACATAAAAAGCATCTTGGTTATGGTACGTTCATGAATTGTCACATATACATCATAGTCAAAGCTAAACAGTTGAAATGTTACAAGTACTCTATAAACTGTAAAACTTGTAATCTACTGTTTTATATTGTTTTGCTGATTG
>NW_023339652.1:19255211-19259358 GCF_004916995.1 Morone saxatilis
TTTGAGTATTTAGAAAAGCGCTTTTAAATAAAATGTATTATTATTATTATTATTAAACTATCTGTTAGTGGACTATACACAGAAAGTGTAACCAAGGTCTCTTACAGCAGGATCTCGGCACATCTATTGTGTTCTACATCCTCAACATTAATGCTAGCATGTGCACGGATGATGTAGCCGACCAAGTGTGTGTGCGCTGTGGCTTGAATAAAAAGTAGAGCACTCTAACTGGTATTTGTGAAGCATTTCTACGTGCCTCCCGGGGATACTGGGCAGTCATTTCTGCATGAGTGAAGAGCTCAGTGCCGATGTGCTGCTCTCCACCACGGCCTCCTTATGTCAGAGCATCCATCGCTCTGCAAGGCCTTCCCTCGTCCCCCGTCACATGACACACCCATTCGCAAGCGGGCACTCAGCTAACTGCCCTTTGAATGCGAACACAAAGATGCGCACACACAAGGACAGATAGGGACATAGGCACCACACTGTAGCACTGTAATGTAAAATGACACATGGTTAGATATGGCAGAATGGAGGGGCAGCCTGTGTCCTCCAGCCTGACATATCATCTCAGTGCTTCACCTACCTCTGAGCCACACACACACACAGGCGAAGATGGCACAAATCACCTACACATAAGGTCACAAACTCTGAGAAGCACACACACACACACACACACGCACACAAATGTCAAGGCAAATGACAAAGCCCGTCTATCATCCTGCTGCCTTTTACAGCTGCTCTCTCATCTTCGAGGAAGATATAATGAAGGCTGAGGGTAGATCACTGGAACTTTCACTTCAGATGTGTGTGTTTACATGTTGCGGTCCGTTATCTACAAATGTGCATGCACTTAGCAGCTAGTGACATAGCTGCTAATTTTAGCAGTGTTTAGACTGAAATTGACCTTCCAGGCAGACAGCGGTTTCAGTTCATATACTATGAGAAGCTTGCAGAGAGCTGAAACGCACTTCAGAAAAGTGATCCATCACAGTGAACAATCTGTCGTCTTTTTTTTCAAATCAAACTTATCATTGCAAGCTGTGTCAACAATTGTCAATTGCTGACTGGAAAATGCCTCTTTAGTGGTGCGTTCAGGATGCTCTGACATCTGAGATTGGGCAACTAAGGACAATCATAAAATGTCAGATAAGATATGTACGGGATAATAGCCTCCACGTTTGTACGTTCCACTGTCTGTTTCATGTTCTGCTGTTGATTCCTCCACATCAATAAAGTGTTGTTATCTTTCTCTGGGTACCCTGAGTACCTCTGTCCAACTATGACTTTACAAGTATGTTTTTGTGTTCTTTCCAACCTTTTAGCCTGGTCTACGGTATTGTTCATCGCTATTATTTCTGGGACATTATATCGTATAAGTATGGTAAACTGAAAGCAATGACTACCTGGAAAGAAGGGAATCAAAACCTACGGCATGCTCTGGAATGCTCAGCAGTGATGTAAAATATATCTGTATATGTATGGATGGATTACAAGGTGTATCGTCTTCTATAAAATATTGAAGTCAACAAACAAAACTGAACTCACTTGAATAGGTGCAAAACATTTTGTACAGAACTGGAAGCCATGGAGCATATTTATTAAGCTGACAAGTGACAGACAGCAGCCGGGTCTTATTACTGTAATCTCCAACCATCAATTACTGCAAACCATCTGTTAAATGACAGCAGCTCCGAGCTCACATTAAAACGTTTATTAGCATATAATTTGGGGCAATGACCTGAAATTTGAGAGCTTATGGCAATAATGAAAACATCTTCCAAAAGTTTTCTGGAACAAACAGCTGACAGCAGTGATGCTGATGTGTTTCTACACAGTCAGAGCTGCAGCAGCTTTCTGGAGGTGTCAGCAGGAATCAGAATTGTCTTTCTTTAACTCACATAAAGCTCTCATTCCCTCTGCCTCCCGCCATCTGCACATTATAGCCAGAAAGCCACTTTTTCTACTTTCCTTAGGTAACGCTAACAGCTAATTATGTAATCATATTGGCTGGACATCTTCATTAAACCTCTTCCTAATTGAGGCAGTGAGTTGGTGGCTTAGGTTGCAGGGACAAAACTGGCTGGGGAGAGGAGAGAGGGATGAGATAATGAATGAGGGGAAGGGAATGGAAATGATTACCTCCAGTGTATGCGGTGAGTGTGTGTGACCTCAATCACAAACTACAGGAGAGATTAAGGTGCTGTGCTTCATGATGACAGTGGCGCTGCTAGCAGCAATTAGACTGATGAAAACAGTTTGTCTTCACATGTTTTGTTTGGGTTTCCTGGCAGGATTCAGCAGCATATAATATGATAAATGCATGCACTGTGGCAACCACTTTCACATGCTTGGATGTGTGTCTATGTGTGATCCTCAGTCTGGGCCCTGGTGTTTAAACAAGGATTAACTAATCCACACAAATACGACGTTAACCACCTAAAATAGTCCTGTTAATTCTTAAGCTAATTGATTTTTTCTAATGCGGATTGATGATGAATTTGTTCATATTTGATGAAATTATATTGAAAAAGCATAGCAACATAGCTTAGCATTCAGGCTTTGAGTTTGGGCCATTATGTTCTGTAAAAATTTAAACTCAGGTCAGATTTGGGTTTCATTATTTTCAAATGTTAGGAAGGGGAGAAGAGGAATGGCCACATTTACACATCAAAGAATGTGTTCAGGTGTTGGGGAGGTACTACTGCATTTTTGAAAAAGGTTGTTGGCTGTTTAAAGCAACATTATGTAACATTTCTACCTTAAAACAGTTTCAAAATTCATTTTGATGCTACACTGAGTTGTAACAGGGTGAATGGTGACAAGGAAGAATAATATGTGGAATAAAAAGGACATTATCTCTGGTTCTGCTGCATCAATTCAAACTTTGTGAGTCCCGCATTAGTTGTGTTTCCATCAACATATTTTCATGTGTATTTTACATATCGCATTAGTAAAGTTTGAAGAAAAAATATAGCCTCAAATGGGGTTCAGGTTGGATCCAATCAGGTCTGGTCTTTAAGATGTGGCTACTGACTATATGAGTTGATTTAAAGCTGCAGAACTTAATTTATAACTTAAATATTACATCATGCCTCGCAATCCTGCCAAAAGCTCTCATAACGCACATCAAAAGGCACTGTAAAATCAGAGATTAGACAGTGTGACAATTTTCATTCAAAGTTCAAAAGTTCAGCGATCAAGCTAATTCAAAGAATAATTCTGGTCCTATTTATTTTGCGGATTTTCAACAAATCCCATATGTTAGTCTGTCTCTCAGCTCCCTACCCTGTCTGTGGCTCTCAGCTCCAAGCCCACTGGTACCTACTGAAGATGTAAACCTTTAAAGGCTCCTCACAAACATATACTTTAGTTTCTTCTTTTATAAAAAGGCTCAGACAGTTCCTAAAGTTTTTGTTGGGGACTTTTTTCTGCAGCGGATTAGTCCATCTCCAATCTCCCTGTACGCTTGATCTGGAGCAATTCCACTGAACCCTCTTCCCGGCTGAGCAGACGAGCAGGAGGAGAGGGGTGGAGAAGAAGATATTTTACAGTGTCAACTGAAGGTGAGGCTGATGGAATTGGAGCGAGCCGAGCTGTGCGCTGTTGAAAACTGAACATGGGACCGAGATTTAGAGTCAGGCAGAGAGGTACACATGATGTAGGACGAAGCTCGGAGATCCCTCTCTGACACAGTGTCAGGAAGGTGATTCGGCGCTGTGAGCAGAATTTGCCAACAGCTCAGTGCAGGTGGTGGGAGGCAGACAGACAAGAAGACAGGTAGACAGATAGAGGAGTGGATTAGTGTTTGACTCACCTGCCTCTCAGCATTCAGACTTGTTTAGTTTGTACAGCTCTCTCTATCTGTACAAAGATGACGTGGCGTCACCCAAACCCTCTGCATGTCTGTCTCTATTAATGTCGATGGGATGAATGAAATATTAGAAACACCATCAGATATAAGAGCAGCCTCCTAAATGACCACGGAGTTCATTCTTGACTCGAAAACTGACTTCTGCAACAACTTCTGACAGTTGAATCAATGCTTCTCTGACACAGTTTAAGCAACACATGAATATGCTTAAAAAGGTAAGGTAAGATGTGGCTCAGTGGAAGAGTGTGTCATCCACTAATCGGAAGGTTGTTG
>NW_023339652.1:19259485-19273752 GCF_004916995.1 Morone saxatilis
AGGCGCTATACAAGTACAGGTCCGCAAGATATGTAGCTAGCTGAACTCCTGAACTAGATTTCATTGCTAAATATAGTTTCTCATGCAGGGAATTTTTCTATATTATTTTCCAAAATGTGGTTTCTGTCCATAAATATTTACTGCTGTAGTGGGCAGTACCATTATAGCAAGTTGTCATATTAACATGGAAAAGACAATTTTTTAGTTAGCATTCCACAACTCTTTGCATGGAGCATCATGAGGCTTGTGGCCACAACTCACGGCCTATGTTGCTGTTGAATGTCAACAAAATATGCATTGTATCATTGGTAAAATAAAGCTGTTTTTAAATGTTATGAGCCAGTAGAACACCCAGGTGAGGAGGTGGGGAATTCATTTCTACAGCTCAGTTCAAAGATTCATTAGTTCTTTCTTAATTTAAGGGGTCCAATGCACTTCAGTGAGTGAACACATCATTGTTCAAATGTGTTTCACTACGTATAACATTAAGTGAACAAATCACCGTTCCAAGGCACTTCAGTACCTATAACAGTACAGTAAGGTGTGAATCAGTGCTAAAATGTTGCATTGTGACAACTACAGAACTTTTGTAGCACACTGTATTCTAGCAGATATAATAGAGCCTGGGTTACATTAACAGCACATTGACAGTTGTGTGAAAGGTTCGTCAATAATATAGTCAATGTATATGATGGGGACACATAATGTTGCCTCTCATGCAGACTGCAGCGGAGATAATTGTACAGATGAACGTCAGAAATACAGAGATGGGGAGTAATGTCCTTCCGACTGGAGCTCACTGGGCTTGATGAATTACATCATTATCTTGTGGGATGAAACACACACTGGCAGGGGGTCAGCTTGGATCCATCTCTGGTTCATCAGGGCTTTATTCACCCAGCTGACTGCTCTTCTCCTGTTTTGCTTTGCATTTTCACACCACTGATCCTTCCAGCTGCAACCGCCATCTTAACCATAATTACTGCTCAACTGAAGGATTCTTAAAATATGAAACATTCTGCCAGTGGCGTAGTAAAATCATCTCACTTGTTTCCAGTACAGGTTGTTCCAGAGGTTGTGTAGCTGTTGGAATGAATAGCGACAGCACCTTTGAGCAAAAAATACTGTTCGTATTCTCAGAACAGTCAGAGGAGGTTTCAGCCAATTTTTAAAAGGCTGATAACCATGTTTTTATATTGAAGCTGCTCTTGGGAAAATCCTTATGTTTTCTCCTCCTGTAAAGTGTCCACATTGTTTCACTCAAGGCATACAAACGTTGTATCGCTGAGTGTTCAGCTGTTCGTCAATACATTGTTGGCTGCTGTCTCTGCAGCCAACAATGTAGGACTCAAAAAACTCAAAAAAAGACTCAAAAAACAAATTTAATACATCAACAACACTTTGTTTTTCATGTCCCGCAGCCTGTTGCACTACCTGAACAGAAGTGTAAAGTCAGACAGCAACAAACTCACAACTTTGTTCAGTTGCATTATAAACTAGTCAACCATATTTAAAACACTGTAGCAGAGAGAGACAGGGGTGTTACTGACAACTACTAGTTAAGCAACCAATGACGGCGGTTTTATTAAATAAGAGAAAGTAATGCTTTCACACCATCGACATATAGAAGATGTATGACATGACAGCTTTCCAAAAGTGATGCAAAAACATCTCGATCGCCCCCTGGTGGCTGACTGCAGTAAAGGTCACAAATGCACAAATCCCACATGTTAAATACATTTTTCCCAAAGATGGTTTCTGACATTTTAGGTAATTCTTATCACGTTGATGTTTGTTTAAGTGTTCATTTTCCTGATCAGTTTGGTTTTGATTAGTTATTTGAAGCTGCTTGTGTTGGGGGTGGCCTGGTTAAGCGAGACTTTGATTCCCCGGCACCAACCCCAATCACTACTGCACACTGAATGCGGCCGTATGTGGGATATTTGGGCTACATTTCTGTACAGTGCCGACTCAAGCCAACTAGCTAATATGATGTAACACACATTTGCCAAAACATCGCCCGATCAATTCAAAGTGGCTATAATCAGTACTCTTGTAACAATGTATGAAATGAGTAGGAATGGGGTGGTATATCATATTATTGCATATTTTGATAAAAAAAACATTTCGATACATTTATCATGGTTAATTGCCATTATCAAATCAATCAAATGTGTGGAAATACTATGGATTCCAAACTAGAATGTTTTAACAAAATGTAAGGTAAAGTGATTCAAGTATGTTTAAGTGACTAATGTTATTTTGGTCCCTGTCTTTAGATTTATGGAGCTTTATAGTTTCAGCTTATTGTTTATGTGTATGGCCCAAAACTTTACTTTTGATTCACCCTCACAGCAGTAGTTATATGCATAGTTTTCAGCCAGAGCAGGCAGTTGTTTTCATAGAAAAAGTCAGACACTGTTAGCAACTAGCTGGAGAACAAATTTGAACAATTAGCAGCTAAAGAGCCAGATATTTCCCTCAGGAGTTAGAGACCAAAACAAAGCAAAACAGCGAGTAAATACTGGACTTTAATCAGGTGGACAGAAAAATGTCTGTTCCTGAGTACCTGTGGATGTGTAAATAAGTGCACCGTATCATCTTAAAAGATATGTCAATGTTGTGTTCACAGCCTGGTCTTGAATGAATACAACACCAACCAAAGTCTGGAAAAAGTGCATCTTAATATAAAGGAGTCTGCCAAAGTCAGCATAAACAGTCAAAACAGCGACAATTCCCTTCTCATGTGAACGCAGCATAACATCACTTCTGTCTATTTAAAAGAACTGTACAGCATATTACCAGTGTGCATCTTCGCTCATCATACACATAAAGGGATACAGTCAGCCCCAACCAATGTGCTCCTGCTGTAAATATCAAATAAACTTCCATCAGCTCCATTACCATGACAACAGTTCAATATATTTAACACCTGTTTTTTTTCACTCTGTTGTATGATTCAAACTATTTTGGTTTTCTGGTTACATGCATTCTGACACTGGTGTGGAGCTTATAATATTCAGTGTCACGTTGCTTTTGCTTGTTTGTTAGACAGACAAACTACTACGACCCAAAATATCATCTCTGCCATCTTGATGATTGGATCAACATTTCTCTCAGTGCACTTCCTGCAGCACTTGATGATAGTACGATAAGTAGAATGATAATATTTAGTGATAGTTATTCATAATGGATGCTACCATTGTTACACATTATAATTCAATTCAAAATAATTCAGTTTTATTTGTATAACGCCAATTCGTAACAGAAGTTATCTCAGGACACTTTTCAAATAGAGCAGGTCTAGACCGAACACCTTATAACATTTTACCAGAGGGACCCAACAGTACCATCCATGACAGCAAGACCTTGGGGAGACGGGCAGAAACCTTAAGGGACAGACCTTCGGGCTCTAGGTGTTGGCGTCTTGCCTTACCAGTTGGGGGTGGAGGATGAGAGAGAGAGAAGA
Source organism: Morone saxatilis (assembly GCF_004916995.1). Classification (NCBI taxonomy): domain Eukaryota; kingdom Metazoa; phylum Chordata; class Actinopteri; family Moronidae; genus Morone; species Morone saxatilis. The sequence continues at coordinate 19,262,955 of NW_023339652.1, forward strand.
GAGAGAGAAAGAAGAGAGGAGAGAGAAAGATTGTGCAGGACGATTGGAGAGAGAGACAGAAGGATGAGGAGAGAGAGACAGGAGAGAAGAGACGAGGAGAGGGACAGAGAGAGAGAGACAGAATGTACAGCCAACAACAGTGCACAACTACATTATAGTTATGTGACCGATGACGATCATGAAAAAGCTCATCGTTACACAAGCCTATATGGGTAAATTTAGCTCTATTCATGTCATGTCATTGACTGATCCCAAAATAAAGACAAAATACCTTAACTAAACCAAATTAATTATACAATAATACTTCTTTTGAGGGTATTAAATCAATTGCGACATATTTTTGAATTATTCCAACACTGAAGGTCCTTTCAGTTTCAAAATAAACGTCTGTCAATCTGAAAAAAGATTTCTACTTTCCTGTTCCAACGTGCCTCAGGTTGGGCAAAGCCTCAACAGTAGTTGTGTGCATAGTGTCAGAGGTATAACCAGATAAGCTACATGTTGCAAATCAAAACACGACCAAAACAATAACTATCAGAATCTGAATCAGATCACGAAAGCTTGACAGAGCAGATACATATGTCTCCACAGCGCACTGTGTGCTGCAGAGGAAAGCAGCTGTTGTACTGGATGAATATCAAGCAGGAAATAAACATTAAGTCAGGAGGCGTGCAGAGCTTACCATGACCATGGGGCATGCTGGGATCACCGGACAGAGGAGAGAGAGAGATGTTTACACCTGCTGCAGCTGTCTGACTCTACTGCTCTCTGGTTGAGTTTCACTGCTATTGGTCTGCTCTCTGCTTGTAGCTCTGTCCCTCTCCTTCTGCCACAAATACACTCACACACACTCACTTGACATTGAAAGCAGCAGCAGAGCATTGCCAAACTGGGTCAGTTTGTAGCCGGATTCAGGAAAAGGCTGAGGAACTCTGCAACTGATGACACTTTGAAAAGAATGCACCCATGAGGCCTCTGCTGCTGCTGCAGGCGTCGCTGAGGCTGCTGCTCGCCTGCTGTTTGACTGCACATGCTTGTGGTGTTCTGGCAGCATGGTGACTGAATGCAGCACAGGGAGTTTTTATATAGAACTACACATGAGCGTGTGCTTCTAAACAGGAAGAAGCTGCCCACCATGTGATAATGTGATAAATTCAAATGAGTTCAAACCTCAAACCTCCTTTTGTGTGGTACTTTTTTGTTTATTTTGGTTTGTTTTTAGAGAAATAGGCCCTAAAAATATAGATAATATTTACATTCTTTGTTTTTCACAAGAACTATGGGGGACAATACAAGCACTGACCTGTTGCACTGGGGAAAGGAAAACAATACAATGCAATCTGGAGAATGAACGGAGCGTTACCTGTTTTCATTGCTGCTAAATTGGCCTCTGGCTTTGAGGTCAATAATTGGTAAAAATTACCAAAACTGGCAGCTCGTTTAAAAAACTCTCATATCACCATAATGTGTTTCTGAAAACATTTGAGGCAAGAAATAAATCATGTAGTTTGTGATTCTTCATTTTAGCTCAACAGTGGTTAGTTAAAAGTTTTCTGGGAGTTTCCAGAGGCCAGTGGCATACTCAGGCTGTTAGAGGGGCAGGGGTGAAATAAATGGAAAGAGCACCAGTGCGCAGAGAGTTGTGACGCATTATGGTGACACAGCTCAGTCAGGGTTAGCGTTAGCTCCTAGAGGGCACTTTACCACATTTTGTCCACTGGAAAGGCACCCTAAAGCAGTGTTTCTAAAACCCCTAGGGACACTGCAGCGGGTACTTGACAAAAAACCCTGTTAATTTAAAAAATACCAGGAATGCATGATTCCTATAATAGTTATACTATAAATTCACAAAAAAATGTAACTAAGTTTGATAAACCACATTTATATGAGATTTTCCTATTTTCCATGCAATTATAATTATAATAACTGATGACTGTCAACTGCAGTAAAACCTGTGGGAAAGAGTCACAATCATAATCACTGCACTTGCCTCGCTGCCATCTAGAATGACATCTGGTGAAGCACAAGCTTATGTTTCTCACTAAGTGCAACTTATCATAAGACACAGTTCAATGCAACTTCAATGCTTGCCATGATTTCAGTAATGGATTCTAAATATTTGAAATTAAGCATTTAAGTGTTTCTTTGAAGAAGAATTGTGAAAAAACTTGTACTTAAAAATTTCAAAGGGGGTACATTAATGAAACATTTTTAAAACCACAGCCCTAGAGGGCACTTCATCACATCTTGGAAGGGCACCCTAAAGGAAGTTTATCTTGTTCTCTCCACTAGTAGGGCATCCTATAGGCTCTTTAATTTGTTTTCTCCATTGGAAGGACACCTTGGAGGGCACCTGTATATTGTTTTCTCCACTAGAAGGGTGACCTTGAGTCAGTGTTGATGTAGGCACTGCCGGCACAGCTCAGTGAGCAGGAAAACTCAGCCTTCTTGGTTAATATAGCATGAATTCGTTACTTCAATTGACCACATTTACCATCGGCGCTGATTGGACATCCTCATAAAATACAGCAAAATTTCCCTTTAAGTTACTCTTTAAAAGAAGTCAGACTATGACAGACTCTATGTTGATGCCTGTACATAGTAAACTACTGAATATACAGCAAATGGGAACTTCAACGGACTACTTTGAGTGTGCACCACCTTTATATGGCAATGACTGATAGGACAGTTGATGTAGAACTGCACATATTTCTAAATAGAACATGTGTGGAGATAGTGTGTGGATAGGGAGGAGAAGAAGAGGAGCTATGGTATCTGTAGAGAAAAAGAGATAGAAGGAGGGAGAGGGCACTGCACTGTGCTGCCACAAGCTCTCACACTTCGGGCTGCTGTTGTCATGGTTACCCATCTCCACACATACTATATCTGTACACACACATACATACATTCCGGCAAGCCCGCACATGGACAGACCGCGCACGCACACACACACACAACACCACACATACACACACACACCACACAACACACACAACACACACACAGTTTGCAATACCAAACGAGAGAGGAAGCAGTAAAAAGAACCAAGATAGGAGATGATAAATAAAAAAAGAGTGTGGTTCGGTCGCCGGGTTGATGGAGGGAGCGGGAGAAAAGAAACTGCCAGGCGATCCACCGCTCAGCCATCTCCTCTTTCCACCATCAGCCGTCCTCCCATTCAGCCCCATGCAAATCTGAGCAACAAAAACATCAAAACAAGGAACATATACACTCACATCCCCAACACACACACACACACCACACACACACACACACACACACACACACACACACAACAACACACACACACACACACACACTCACACAATCTATCCAAGAAAGTGTACACAGATCTTGTTTATTTAAATAAGTGATTGGGAACCTTGAGATGTGACAGAAGAGATGCAGCGTGACATTCAGGAGGCTTAGACCAGACAGAGATGGATTATGTCACAGAGAAAGAGGGGGAGGTGGTGGTGGGTGGGTGCAGCTCTAGTTCATGACTAATGCAATAAATAAACTGGGAAGAATATCCCTTTAGTTACAGACCACAAGCTTCAAACACACACGCACACATGCACACATGCACACGCGCACACACACACAACCAAAATAAAAGCAGCAGCTCTACTACAAACAAAACCACAATTTCTCCCCCCAGCATGCACCAGGGCTGAGCACCTGGGCAGAAACCCATTATAATTAAAAAACACAAAACAAGCAGGAAAATACATCAAAACCAAATGTCTTACCTGGTGAGTAGGTGTGACAGAGTTGTAGAGATGGACATGGAAAGAGAAGACAGAAAGGGAATCTGTTAGCGGACATGTTGAGCATACTGAGGCATACTGGACAGAACAGGTCAATATGACAGAATGAACTCAGAAACAAAAGACTTGTTTTCACAGCGATTACCTGTTTAACCACACTGGACCAAAAGCGTGTCGACCCCACAGAAGAGTATTCTATGAATCAATGCAGCAGAGATACTGTCTGTTTTATTTCATGCCCTATTTCCTATTTCATGACTGTACAGATTCTGGTGTGTTAGTATCAGCTAATGTAGCCTGTAGCTGTAGAGATGTCATAAGAGGTTTGGTAAGTTTATGTCTTTCTAACTCCACACCCCCACATCTCTTTCATTTTCAAACTTGTAGTCTTGAGACCCAGCTGATGCTGACTCAAGTGACATCACTTGAGGATATTTACATATCTCCCTCTGGAGACACAAAAGGCTCTATACAATGTATGTGCATGTGAAAACAGACTTTGATGTGAAAAATCAGCTGTTCAGTTGTGTATACTAGGTGGTAGTAACGCACCTTAACGCTGGTTGACAGTGTTGGAACATGCTGATGAATATAAGTCAAACTCAATATGTGACACTGCCATGTGCAATGTGAACAATTGTTATAACTTTAAATGAACTTAGGTGAAAATGTGACATTGTGTGTTTTATGGGTTAATTCCACCTGAAGAGGACTCAAGACACATGACTCTCCCGGATCCATATGCTTCATATACGTTTACAATCTATCTACTGTATAATTATTTCATCCTGATTGTCCATACTGTCATTTTACTATGTCTGTACACACAACATCTATTGTCTCCTCTGTTGCTCGTCCCGAGGGTTCTTCCATTTTAATTTGGGGAGTTTTCCCTTATCCAAATCCAGAGTCTATACAGATAGAGGGTGTTATATGATGTATAGATCGTAAATATTTCTGATATTGGGCTATATAAATGAAATTGACTTAACTTAATAACATTGGCTCTAGCTAGAAAATATAATGTCAACCTTCACCTCTAGTGTAATAATGAATGTAGGGATGCATTGGGGCAGTTTGGCTATTTTAAGATCCAAGTCACATGTTCAGTCTGGCAGACAAGTCACAGTCATTATAAGCAAATTCCTAGTTTTTCAGTTCTTTCAATGCCAACCATTACAACCACATCTGAGCATTTTACTTTCAGAGCTTGTTCTATACTCAATTGTGAGGTGTAGATCAATACAATAGGTGAATAAAATAGCAGCAACACCTGATTATGTAATGTATTTAAGATAAAAAAAACTAATTAGCAGCTCTTCGACACAGTCTGAAGAGGAACAGAGGGTAACTGAAGGTAGGGTTTATTGCAGGGAATCTTACACAAGTGTTTCTGTTATTGTGTCCACCTCCTGTGTCTTTAACAAGATCGGATCACAAACTAAGCTCAACACTACCCCCCCGACATACAGCCACGCAACTGCAGCCTGACAGCTCAGTTATTCTCCCACTCTCACTGCCCTGGCACAGCTTCAACTCAACCACGTTATTTACAAGCAACACTCACATAACTGAAAATCATCCAAGACACAAACAAAAAGAAAACATCTTATATGAACAGAATGATGTTCTGATTGCACCTCAGAGGGTTATCATATTCTTGGGCATCATCATTTCCAATGCACATAATCACAGCTGAGAGTGTCGCCTCTCAGGCAACATAAAGGCTAGAGATGGAACCCTGCTGACACTGGCACAGAAAACACCCTCCCTAGTAGTAATATTTTGGGGTAAATATGGTAAATGGTAAATGGACCTGTACTTGTATAGCGCCTTTCTAGTCTTCCGACCAACTCAAAGCGCTTTTACACTACCGTGCCACATGTCACCCTTTCACACACATCACTCAGTGAATGCAAAAAGTCCAGCGAACAGAACTAACTCCATTCAGTTAACAATTCCACACCCCGATTGCTATGCATCGGAGGCAATTTGGGTCAGTATCTTGCTCAAGATACTTCGGACACCATGCAGAGAGCCGGGGATCGAACCAACAACTTCCGATGGGGGGACTACCCTCTGCCTCTGAGCCACAAATATGTAGTTTAGAGTATTTTTTAAATTGGATTTCAAAATGTGTATTTATTCATTATTTTGAAACATAAGTAAATTATTATTGTTTGTTAAACTTATAACAGTTTGACAGACCACTATTGCAGAAGGATTGGACAATTTCTCCACTGGCAAAAGATGCGAAGAGGGAGGAAGCTCTTACAGTTGGCTGAGGTAAAGCTTTATTAGGATAGTCTGCCTACAGATAGAGTATTTGTAACATTTCAACATTCATGAACATAACCTAACCAAGCCTTACCACAGTGGTCGAATATCAGGAAATTGTTATTGAATCTCAACTAATAAACTGCTGAAATGATACAAATATAAACTAGCCAAATAAAGTGTGACCTTAGCTGACACTACCTGGTGAAAAAGTGAAAGGAAGGATATTTGTAAGAATCAACCGGGCCTGAACAAAAAAAACAATCAGAGTCAAGAAAGACAGTTGATTGTTGATTCTCATTCCCAGGTTGTCAAATACAGACACTGTGGGATCTGGCAATGAGACTCAAAAATCAACTTGTCAATCAATTTTCTCAGACATTTTTATAAAGGTTAGGATAGGGACTGTTGCTCTGTAATAGCTTTTGTCTTAATTCAACTCTAAGTATCATGGTTACCAAACACTTAATTTCTGCAAGTTAAAAGTTTCTGTAATATTGCCCCTGTTGTAGAGGAGAACTAAATGAGGCAGGGCACTGCTCAGCTTTGTCCTATATGTCCTTGTTCCATGTGTATGATGTTGTCCCTCTACACTGCATTAATGTGCCCTGGGATTCTGCCGGGTCTACAGATACTGTACTTGGCAGTCTGATTCTGAACCGGCACTTACTGAGGAGCAGTAGAGCTTTGTCCCCCTCTTGTGGCCACAAACTAACACGCCTACTACCTATTAATACAGCATATAAACAAGCACTCTCAATGCCCACCTGACCCAACAGAATAGAGACATTATTATCACAGACCACCGTCTGAGCCTGGATTCTGTCGGCACCGTGGAGGGCGAGGGGAGAAACCATTTGAATGAAATTAATAAAATAGGCTAAAAATGATTTGATAAATCATTTTCTCACAATGGGAGCATTTGGTATCCCCTCAGGGGCCCTCTTATGGTCTCTGGAGTCCAGTTTGGGAAGCACTAATTCAGGCGTTCGTTCACTAAACTCTGATTATTCAAATATAGTTTCAGAACCACTTCACAAACAGCTCGAGGTGAAGTTTTTTAGAAACAGCAAGGTTTTTGAGACGCGAGGGAACAAAGCTCAGGGTGAGGAGTAACAGAGCAGAATAGCGCGTGTCAGACGCAGAGACGAAGCAATGAGTAAAAATAGGCTTGAAGATGAGTGTGCGATGTGTTGCTGCAGGGAAGCCAGAAGGAGAGGCACATGTCCCAGCAGTCACTCCTACATCACAGAGGAGCACTGACTCAGCAGGCTCCCCCGATGATGTCATCAGAGTTATCTTGGTCTAGTCTTAGAAACTATCTTTTATATCTGGAGAGCTTGGGTATTTACCAGGCATGGTATTGACCATACTAATGTTTTCAAGGACTTCCAGCAACATAATGGTAATGTAGTACTGATGCCTGACACACTGTACCACCTCTGAGCCACACTAAACACATCAGGAAATCCTGCACGCAGAGACAGAATGAGAGATGTCCTCATAAGGAAGTGAAATAAAATCACACCTTAGTCCTAATATCACATAAAAACATGGATAATGCCTCAGAGTACAATAAATAGAAGAAAGCAGGGTTGCATGATATGATAAAAAGTATATTATATTTAAAATATATTGCGATTATTTTGACTGATTATGCATTATGATTCATGATTAGTAGGAATGACCATTTTTTAATCACAATTTTCATTTTCACATTTTCAAATTATGATGATGTGACATTTGTTGGTGTCTGTACCAAACAAACATGTTTTCTGGAGAACAAGATTTGTAGACCAGAGCATCCCTGCAGCTCTAAAGTGCTATATCATAATGCTGTTGGTCACACATTTTACTCTCATGAAAGCATTGCAGCTTCTGTGATTTGGATATAGCACTTGGCCATATTGTGATCTTGCTAATATTTTGATTAATTGTGCAGCCACAAAAGAAATGATATAGGAGAAAAGAGCAAAAATACCTACCATTGTAAAAGCAATAACAAAATCAGCATTTTATCATTGAGAATGTAGTCAAAGTTAAGGACCTTATGGCTAAACAAGACTTGGAAAAACAGATGCTTTTAACTCGAATCTGTATTAGCAAAATGAATTACCGCAATGAACTTATGAAAGGACTTCCTAGAAAGGCCATCAGGCAACTCATTCCAAATTCAGCCGTGGGAGTCCTGACCAAAAAATCAAAAGGACAGCCTGCACCACCCCAATTCTCTCTTTTTTTAAAATATATAGTCTTAGGAATGCTGCAATCATTACAGTTTTTAAATTTAGACTGTTACACAGCGCTTTTACCTAAATGTTTCTAAAACCCAAGGTCTTGTTATTATTGTGCTTTAACTATTTTCATTTATTTATTTATTTATTTTTTTTTTTGGCCTTTTCATGCATTTATTAGATAGGGACAGCCGAAGACAGACAGGAAAGGGGGGCAGAGAGAGGGGATGACACACAGCAAGGGGCCGCAGGTCGGATTCGAACCCGGGCCACTGCAGCAACTCTGTATATGGGTCTCCAGCTCTACTGACTGAGCTAACTGGGCGCCCATTTATTTATTTCTATTCTTCTGTTGTATTTTTGATCTTACTTTTATATAGATCCCTCTTTTTATCACACGTTTTATAATTCTAACAATAATAATTAAAAGTAGACAATAATACAACTGTGCTGTTTGTGCTGTTTTAACACTTAATTATGCTGTTTTTATCTTTGAACTGTCTTGCTTTTAACTACATTGTATAGCACTTTGAATCTACCTTTGTGTATGAAACATGATTTATAAATAAAACTGCGTGCCCTTGAACTCGGCCTTCATTATGATCTGAAGTACACACCTGTGAAGTATGAAGACTGCATCTCGCACAATTGTGCTGCTCTCATGTTAACAATATCTGTCCACAGACATATACACCTGCCAAAGTACTACAAACTGCTTCTTTGCTAGTTCCCGCTACAGTAGGTGTTCTCCAGGACCACATACTATAATGCGCGCATACACACACATTCTCATAAAAAAAAAAAAAAAACACAAAAGACACCACCAGCCAACACTGCAGGAACTGTAATCAGAAAAAAACAAGAAAACAGCACATATGCAGACGGTGGCGGAAATACTTAAAGAGGAACCTTAGTGCACACTTCATTAAGTGTTCTTGCACATTGGGTCACAGCAGAGGGCACATGTTTTAGCTATCATCAGGGCATACAAGAGGGCACTCGGTCACATGTTTTCCATGGGTCACTAGGGGTGATCCTGTCTACCCACGCCCTGACCTACTCATCTCACTCTCAGGCAGTGACAAAGTCCATTAGCTGAACAATTGCTTTAAGAAGAAGATGACACAGTAGTTAATGATAGCGCTGAACCATTCTGCGTGCTACCGAGGAAATGAAGTTGATATTATGTATCAACTTACTTATTCATGTAATTTTCAGTCTCAGACAATGCTAATGGGCGAGTCTAATCTACAAGTCCGATCGGAAAAAGAAGCGCAGGGACAGAAGTGATTAATGACGGCGATATTAGCTTCAAATAAATGTGAGGCCGTCCAGGTTTAGAATAATAAAGAGTCGTGTAGAGCTGATTCATGGCCCATTGTGATGATAATTCAGCATATAGAGAATGACCTTTTGTTAATCCTCCGAGGAGCAGGACTCCTTGTGAAGGCTCTCGTTCACTCAGTGTGTAGTTAAGACCAAGCTCTCCCTCCTGACTGCCGCTCACACAGAGGGGAAGAAGCCAGCGCCTGAGGAGGAAACTGTCCAACATCCACAGACAATAACCAGTGATCCATGGAAACATTCAAAGACATGTACAGCTCGGCAACAGCACTGGACTTCCATCTAAACCCTGCCACAATCTGCCCCTGCCACCAATGCTTCCTGACCTTTACTGCAGGGCCATCTTTTGTCAGCTAGCTAACTTACTGTTGTTCCTCTTAGCAGCATAGACCATTGACAAATTTCCTCCACCTCACTCATTTGTCAACTAGTTTGAGTGAGATTTTGATTGTGCTGAGGAACAGTGTGCAGGTGGAAGAGGGCCTATATGTCAGCCACTATAAGATGATGTTGCTCTGATACAAGGTATGTATAGAGTGCTGCAGGAATGAGTCCTAAAATCCAGGACTGTTAGCATTTTCGTTTCCCTCACCTTGAGGTCAATGGGTGAATGGGTTTTTGTTTAGATACCTGTCTATGGTTAACACAAGCTTAAACGTCCAGTGTGGAGGATTCAATTTATTTATTTATATATAATTTATTATAGCGCCAATTCATAACAAAAGTTATCTTAGGACACTTTTCAAATAGTTGGTCTAGACCATACTCCTTATAAAAATATTTACAGAGACCCAACAGTTTCCACCATGACCAAGCACTTGGCAACATCGGCAAGGAGAAACCTTTTATGAGGCAGAAACCTCAAGCAGACCCCGCCCATGTGACCTGATTGGCCAGCCCAAGTGCCACCCCATTATCCTTCCTTTTTCCACTCTTTCAGAGTATCATACATGGTACCAACCATATCCTGCTAGCATGTTGAGAAGGTGGCTAAATAACACTTCAAAATCAAGCTAAATTTTGGCAGTAGAAAAACTGAACTGGCTACCTACGAGTCTCCCCTTTGCTGACATACCCACTTTATACTAGTCCCATGTTCCCATTTCAAATTGGGAATGACTGGAAAGCTGAAACACATACTTCATGCCATCCCCTGCATAAGTCAGTGCCCCT
>NW_023339652.1:19273893-19274015 GCF_004916995.1 Morone saxatilis
AAAAATGTCTCATTGTAAGGTAATTTTCATGTTAAGAGGAAACAGTGGTGGCACCTCCCATAGCTAACTGAAAGACTAGTACTGTACTGAGGCAAAAAAAAAAGGACAAGGAAGAAAACAAG
>NW_023339652.1:19274115-19287267 GCF_004916995.1 Morone saxatilis
GTCAGTACCTATCAAAAATGGTCTGAGGAAGGTAAGCATTGAACCGGAGGCAGGGTTATGGATTGGACCACACGGGCCAGCCATTGCTCCCCATGTGCATCAATGACCCTTAGCCGCCCAACAGACAAGCTACTGTAGCTCAAACGGCTGGAAAAGTTAATGCTGGTTCTCATAGAAAGGTGTCAGAACACACAGTTAATCACAGTGTTGGTATGGGGCTGCAGAACATTACTGACTAACTGGACACCCTGGTGGTCAGAATTTTATGGCTGATCGGTGTATGCTTATTAAAGAATAATTATATACACCTGTCAGATGGGGGAATGACATTACTGACATACCGTAGCAAAGGTAGTAGAAGCCATGCACGTGTATGACAGCACCAAGCCTTCTTATGCAAAAAGGGAAGTGGAGAGAGCCCAGGATGGAGCCTTGTGGAACTCCGGAAAAGATGGTGACAACTGGGAGTGCTAATTGGAGAACTACTAGAGCCATGGAGCTAAGCGCTAATTAGTGGGAAACATGCTTGTGCTAGACGAAACTCAATAGGTCTCCAAGCTAGCTAGCTTGCCAATTGTCAGTTTGCAAAGTCGCTAACGGAGATGTATTTATCTGTCCTTCTAATTGTAATTATTCTAATTATGTAACAACTCTGCCTGTTCTTTCATTTGTTTCTCTCTGCGCGATGTCTCTCACTCTGTATTGAGTGTTTCTTTGGGGAGCTTTAACTTTGCGCTCTCCCATGCCTCTCAGCGTATGGAAAGGTGTTCACAATCTGCAGCAATTCAGTGTTCAGTGTCTATTGTTCTGTTAGCAAATCTGGCAAGAAAACACACCAATAATATATTATTAACTATATGAATGATACATTAAATGAGATGATTCTGATAAATGATGTAATATGTACCCTGCACTTGCCAACCTTTCTGAATTTTCTGTCCCGCAGTTTCAGTTTTGATTCCCCTGTTTATTCCCTCTATGATGCAATATCAAAATCTACCCATCCACTATATTTATTAGGAACAGTATTACTGCTGTTTGCGTTTTTTAAATTAGCCCCTCCATTCGATCATCACAAGAAGGTCCTTTAACTTCAATGCTGCAAAAGACACCTGCCGCTCATGAACAAACACATAATTCATGAGATAAGATGTGCTAAGGAAAGGCCAGAGGAGCAGAATCGCTTGTTGGCCGGACTCACAGGGAAAAATCCCTCCTGACATGAACAGCAGGGCTCGTTTGTGTCTCTTCAGTCTGAAAGGCAACGGCCAATCAGAAAACTCCAATGCTCGACTGATCAATGGTGTAGCTTCATCACTCACTCAGTAGCGTTTGTAGTGCTTGCTGTGGTCCAGCCAAAATGCATTCTGAACCCTGACACATAGCTTTGCCACTGCTGCAATCGAAAAAAGCTAATTTTAGTGTCTGGTTAGTCTTTAAACACTTTGCCTGAGGGCACCTGGACAGTTGCTGCTGAGGGAGCACAGAGCATATCTTTCGCTTCCACGTAGGTGCAGTAAATAGCTCATCTGATGCCTGCTGGGCCTGGCAGGACCTCTGATCCAGACCCATAATACAACCAAGGAAATTAAACCACCCCCACATTACTCTTCTACAACATGTGTAATAAGACCGTAACTGCCTCTTGACTAATGGCTGTGGCTGCTTACCAGCCTGCCTAGCATTGATCTGGAAAACGTCCGTAACATTTTAAACATATCTTTCTGTCAATATAACCTTGTTTTTAAAAGAGCTTTTGAGTAGCAAAGAATTCAAATTAGGCATTCAGTAGGACCAAAAATCTACTAGATGACAGTTTAAACTCAGTATAAACAAGGCAACCCTGTCTTTACAACCAAAACACCAGTCTGCTGGAGTGTGTGGTCTTACAGTTACATAGTTAATAACAGCCTCAGAGCCCAGAGACTTTAACATACTGTAGGCCTGTGGTGTGTGTGGGACTAAATTACGTGAAGTGCACAAAGCAAAGGGTTGGAGGACATAAAAATGCTTGGGTTGTTGATTGCCTATTTACTCTGTAGGAAAAGTCTGAAAGGATGAAGGAAGGAAGGAGGACAGGAGAGCAGAAGAGAGGAGGTTTTGCAGTAGCCAGGAGGATGTCAGCTTTTAAGTAAATTAAAATTTTCTGCAGTCTGAGCAAAAAGTCGGATCATTAGGCCAACTTTTCTGAAGTTGGTACTGGAGGGTGTGGGATCAGGCAACCCTATGAGGTCTACAATAAATAAAAAAAGCCCATTTTGCATTTAGTAGTGGAAGAGAGAGGCAATCTGATGTCCCAAAAGCTTGAATAGAGGAGAGAAAAGAAGGCAAAATGAGGGAGAGAAAAAGGAGGAACTACTTTGTGTGTGTGTGTGTGTGTGTGTGTGTCTGTGGTGGGATGTGGGCGTGGATTTGGTTGGAAGTAATAAGAATGTCCGTAATGGAACACACATGGGGAGACCAGTGTGAATACTCACAAAAACACACACACTGTTTCCCTGCTGCATAATGAAGGACACTTATGAAAAAGCCAAACCTTGAAACCTGGAATTACTTGATTTTACAGCATGGTTTTGATGGGAACTATTGACCCACAATGCAACACACAGCAGATATGGAGATTACCGTGGCTGCAAAGAGGTGTAAAAATGTTTCACAATGGTGTGAGGGCTCTGGCAAAACAAAATGCATTTTCTACTGGCTATCTGTGACATTTACAAGTCCATCATTGGTAAAAAAGCATTTTAAAAATCGCAGTATGATTAGGTTCAGTCAGTACTTGATATAATTTCTAACAAGACCAAAACACTCAGAACATACTGTACTGAGGTTATGCAGTTGAGGTCTCAGCCTCCAGCCAGCCGCTATACTGGAAGGGGGAAAACACTGTTATCTGTCCTTCTAGCTTGAAGATTTATCACCACTGACTGCTGAAATTTTATGTGAGATAATCTCGTGAAAGGTTTATGATTCATAGATGTGAGAAATAAAAGGGCAGTGGTAATGTGGTAGTGGAAAAACTACAGAACAAGAAGGGACCAGTGTTAACTTGGACTGTTCTGTGTGAGCCAGTAGAACCAGGTAAATCACCAATATTATAGTATATATTATTATAGCATATAGCCCACCAGGACACTCATCCAGATGCTGCTACAGTTGAGCTGAGCCTTTATATGGCTAAATTCTACTATTTCTAGGCAGATAAACACATGAGAAGGGACACATTTAACACTCAAACCCCCAGGATTGTCTGACAGGCCATTTGGGTGTTTATAATGCAAATGACTAAATAAAAACTACAAGCTTTTCAGCCCACAACTCTTTCTAAAAATAGGTTTGATGTTTTCTGAAGCCAAGACAAGGTGTGGAGTAGACCTCGGGTTGAGTCTGTGGTTTCATGCCAGTTTTGCATACTATAGCCTGTCCCCATAACCTTCAGTTGTTTTATAGATTTCTACTGAGTTCACTGGAAATCATGAAAAAACATTTGTTACGTTACAACCTCTTTTCTTGTGAAATAAATTAGGTAAGTCGGGAATGTGTTTTAAAAAACGCCACAGACTTTTACCTATTCAAGGCATCACCTTCGGATGGTGATCCTGATAGCGAGGTAATGAAACAGATTTTACGACATATTTTGAAGCAGTCGAGGACGAAAATGCTCATTATTTGTAAGTGCAACAAAAGGGAGACAGTATGATCAGTTTATCAAACACCTGTTGAACAAACAGAACAGGTGGTCTGAGACTGAAAACAGACACCATTTAATAACTTATTCACAACATACAGTAACAATGAATTAGCCAGTTGTCAAACCTGCAGTAGGTAACTTTTATAAAGATAACTATAAAATAATATGTCATATTTGCTGAAACTTTCACTATATCCTGACAGTAGAGCATGAGACATAATCTGTGAAACAATCAGGTTCCTCTGGCTCCTCCTAGTGTCCCTAATGGTATTTGGAAGAATCCAATGGGCCCGAATGAAAACAACCAATCAGAGCCAAGAACTGTCTCATGTCCTACAGTCAGGAAATAGTGAAAGTTTCAGCCAATAATTTTTTATAAGTAACCTACTGCAGCTTTAATGATTATAGAGGCTATTTAAATCATTTTAAACGTTTCCATGCACACACTAAAGTCCCTGCAGCAAATATTGTGGGAAATTTAAGCAGCAAAACTGGAAACTGTAGTTATGAAGTTGACAGGAAAGACGGCTGCTTTACTCCAAACAATTTCACTGTGTGAACCTGGACTGTATATGTGACCTTTTGGATGTGTAGAAGAACACAGCACATTAATTAACATTATTGTAAAGGTGCACAACCACTCACTTATTCACAACCCATCCACTGTTAATCAGAATGTTCATTTTGATGCCCGCGGTTATAACTACGACCTGCGTATCAGTATACTGCATACATTCTTGGTCTGTGCACTCTGTGCATTAATGACCCTGAAGCACAGCACAGCTTTTTAATAGGATCTTCAGGGTTCAACATTAAGCCCAGAGCTTCACTCAAACAGGAAAAGTCTTATGCTTCTTTTCCTACTGGCTTGTTATACCTGTACCATTATCATACTATGCATTTCCACTTGACCCTCGCAGCAGGTGGTAACTGAGCTGCCCTGTAACATTGCGGTCTTTCTTTGGAGCAGAACCAAACCGTGATGGCCTCTTCACTCTCAACCGAGCTATGCCGCCACTGTAAAGTGATTGGCCTAACATGTGCAGTCATGGATACAGTACAGCAAAGTGCAGGTGTCCGACTGTATGGAAATTCCACATTACACATCAAAGCTCTGGCCTGTCACAGTTCAGCTCCAGTTCTGTTCAGTTATGAAGGAGTATGTAAGTTAATGCACATTGACAGCAATATAAATCTAACTTTGCCTGGAGGAAAATAAATTGCACTGAAGAAATTCTGCACCATTTGGGACAAAACATGAGCCCAAAAGAGAGCAAAGTGCAATAGTACATAGACCAAGGAGCAGACAGAGCCACAGGTCAGTGGGTGTGGAGGTCCCAGCCTCAGTGTAGGTTACCTTTACCTCTCAACATTAACATATTCCAGTTAGAACCACTTCTATACTGCTATGTCCTGAGACAGTTCAGTATCCTCTCATCTTCATGGCAACACAGTCAGTACGTATTAAAGTTATAGGTTACAAAGCTGCAGGGGTGGGACCAAGTCCTTGTTTTGCGAGTCACAAGTAAGTCCAAGTCCTAAAGTTGAATTTTCCAGCAAAATAACCAACAAGCAAAATTCAAAAGTCAAAAGGCTGTGTTCTTTGTGTTAACACTAGCGATATGTGCTAACTCTTCGTGTTTCAGTTTTGTAGTTACGTTGGAGTGGAAAATTCAGGCTTAAGATAGATTGCAACACTGCTTTTTGTGGTCAGGGGTTTAAACACAGCACAAAATCTTCGTATGTAAACGTTTAACTAATAATGTATTGAATTGAATTGACTTGTTTTGGAGATTTGATACAGTATCACAAAACATAATATTGTGATACTCAAGTTTATGAATATTTTCCTCTATCTATACCAATAGCTATAACATAACATCACAAAGAAGACCACAAATGCAGTCAGTTGCTGCCTGTATACAGGGTCATATGTGACCAGAAAAGTAGGTGTTCGGTGAACCATTCTGAAACAAGACGATACCTCATTTCGCGTGAAAATCAAGTCATTTAATTTTAGTGTGGATGAATGAGACCCAGGCTTTAAGCTTTTAAGTTGCTCTCAGCATCTGGTAATGTCACTCACTTGTACCCAAGTCTTTAGTGAGAGAACAAGGGGGAAACAAGGCAACAGCAAGAGCTCTGATTAATGTCCACGGCAGAATTAACATGCTGCTACCAGTCCCTGCCTGCAGAAAATTGCTCCATTAGCTGAATTATGTTGTGGTCCAATGTGTCCTGCTAATGTCTGTGATTTCCACCCTGACCTCACTGTAATGAAGACTTTTTGCACATTGAAGTGAGGTCTGACAGCATACCATTAGAGGTTATTGGGTGTATGGAGTAATGGATGTGCAGACTGTCGAGAAGGTGAGACTCTGACCCCTGCTCCCCTCACTGCTGTCTGCCTGTAATCATCATCTGACAATTGACTCTGTTATTATAAGTCTCTCTGGATAAGAACCTCCACTGTATGACCCACAATGCTCTGCAGTTTGTAAAAATATATAAATCATAAAAAGGGGCAACCCATGACTGCTGGATGGCACATTTTTACAAAATGACCTTCTGGTGTCAAGCACTGACATGCACCCATATATCCACCCCAACCTCCTCCATATGTGCACAATCTCACTCTTTATATTATGTCATCTAACTTCAATGGGACAGTCCAGAAATGACGCTAGGGTACAGCATCCCAGTTTGAAGCGGAGCACCTGATCAAGATGTTGTATTTGACAACTTGAGAGTGAGAACAGGCTGCTCTCATCAGTGAGGGAGCGCTCTGTCCAGATGAAGCTGGAAAAACAGCATTACATGCTATTCCTCTCTCATCTCTTTGAGAAAGATGAGAGACAAAGTCAGTAAGCATGCATGCTGGCTCTGAGCCAAATACATGCACATACACAGATTTGGATCCATTTCAAGTGTCTTTATTAAAACCAAATGACCAAATTCTCATTGCAGAATGCAGCATGGACACATCTCAACAAAGAGAGGAGAAATAACCAAAATACTGCATGTCCATGCAGGACTACTGTCTGCAGTCAGATGTTACTACCTGTATACCCTGGACATCACAGTTTGTGTACTGCACACTGCAAACTATGAGGGTTTTTAAAAAAAAAAACTCCCCGTTCTGTGTTTGCTGCACACGCTGCCAGCAGCCTGTCCTTTTTGATTCTGTTTCCTCAGGAGAAGTGAAGATTGTGAATGATATATGAAGTGAAAGGCATCTCATCTGTCACTGCTACTATCTCATCGGCCTGACAGAGGCTTTACATCCTGCACAGGCGCTGCAGGAAAAACAGCACTACACCTTGGTAGGTTAACACCGCAAGAAAAATGACTAATCAACTAATCTCGAATATTCTTAGACAGAGTTAAATTTAATGTAAAGTTGCAGAGAAATATTTAACAATTAGGGTTGAACAGTTAATCGTATATAATGATAATGTCAGAACTGAAAAGCGTGTGTGATGTGAATGCTCCCTGTTAACACAGCCAGACTGAGGAGTTTTTTGAGTACATTTTATGCATAATGTGGAGATTGGGGATTCCTTATTACAGCGATTACTTCATCACACAGAGGATGGCGTCCCAAAGAAAGAGCAGGTTCATGCTTTTGACAAGCAGTTCAATATTTCACGACGGAGTGTGGATGAAGCGGAAGAGCTTCCCTCTTTGTAGCAATGTAAGTCTTTGAAGTTGGGAGGCCTCACAGAGCTGAAATATTCATCCCTCCACTGGAGTGTGACTGAGATTTCCATTGAGATGTGAATTAAACATGTTTGTGACAGAGGAGGAAGAGAGAGACAGAAACAGACAGACAGAAGCTATGGTTTCATTCAACTATCAAGCGAAACTTTTGAAACACTGCATGAATTAATGTGTGAGTTTCCATTAGGATAATAATGAAAAGGAACATTTCTCCATGATTAAAAAAGAATAGAATAAAAAGTGTCTTTTGAGAATTGGTCTTAAAGTGATCTCTTCTGATGACTGTCAGCTAATGATCTTCTATTCACATGAAAAGAAAAAATAGCACTTAAGTACCAGCTATCTACACAACCACAATGGATTTACACAGGTAGGAAAGTCATGTAATTTCTGAGAGGTGATAAAAAGAACTCATTGTTAGATTGTTAGTGTCAAGTATTATGATTATGATATACTTTTATTGTAGGTATGAATGGCATCCCCAAAACCCCCAAATCTCTTCCCTGTTAAGATCTAACAGCTGAGAGTCAAAATATCAACAGCAGCTGAGGGGAAGTTTTGGTAGGGAACGACCAATATGTTTTTTTCAGGGTCAACAGAGATACTGATCATTAGTAATCAAGGAAACTGACAGCACATTGACTCAAGTACTGTACGCAAGTACAATTTTAAGGTACTTTTAGGTACTCCACTACATGTATTTCATAACTTTAGTTACAGATTGCTGAAATATAAATCAACTAATAAATTATGATGTATTATTATAAACTAAGCTACCCAGCAGTATATTAAGTCATTAAAATGAGCTCCACCTTCACCCAATGCAATATAAAAGTATATTAAAACATATTACGGCACCAATGCCATCGATATGTGAATGAAAGAGATATTTTTGATTCAATGGGCTTTGCCCTCACTGTGTGAATGTGTGTGAAAGCGCTTTGAGTGATTGGAAGACCATAGACTATCCAGTCCATTTACCATTGAGCGAGACCAAGACTACAGAGAGAGAAAGGCAGCTCCATTAGGCCAAAGTAGCATGTTTTAAATTAATTAATTATATTGGCATTAGGATAACGAAACCGCAATAATCTGAGAAAAGCTGAATATTAGATCTGATAATTGACCTGGCCGATAATTGGTCATCCTCAGTTTGGAGATTTGCAGGTGGTATAGTGTTGCAAAGTGGGACAAGGCAATGCTACATGACTACCAGTTGGGACACTTGGATGGATATGAAGCTCTCCTGGTTGATATCGTCAGTACAAAAGATGATCAACTCTGTTAGAAAATATCTAGTTTTTTGATAAAAAGTCAAGTCTGTATTTCACCAACTTTTGCCAAGTTTTGTTGGAATAGAATTGTGTCCAAATCTAACCTCTCTGCCACAGCAGATCCACACTGACACTCTCTCTCCACTGTGATTGAAGACAGCAAACAAAACAGAAAACACTCTTGTAAAAACCCCTTCACACATCACTGACAGCCTATGTACAGAAATAAAACTACGCAATAAAACTTTTATTTGTAAGTGCAGACTTTGACTTGACTGGCCACTCACTCATGTTCAGAGGACAGTTGAAGGAAAGACACAATAGTGTGTCTTCTCACCACAAGATGTGTTAATGACATTGAGTTCACTGGATCACAGTAGGCTAAGAGCTGTTTCTATCGGGTGTGAAAAGGTGGAGTATGTTGGTTTTCTATAACTACTCATGCTTTTCCAAACATCATATGCACTCAAACTGAGATGGAAGCTAAAAAGTTAAAGAAAAAAAACAAGAGGACAAAAAGAAAGCTGAAGAGTAAGACAGACAGTGAGAAGACAAAGACAGACAGGGTGTTAAGTGAAATGTCAGACTGGCTGGTGTGTTGGTGATGACAAGGGGATTCATTACAGCCGCAGCAGGGAGAGCAACACATGGGACAATTTCTGTCACATCAGAGTGAAAAGTCGCTCAGTGGCTCCAGAGTTGGAATGGAGCAGTCTGACCTCATGTCAGTGCAAATGGCATTCAAGCTGATGCCATCAACATAATTCAAAAGACATGTATTCGGGCCAGTTGTTACTGGCAAGTCAAGTTTCTAAATTTAAACAAGCCTATATGATTTTCTTGTGATACGCTCAAACCCACTTAACACAGGATAAACCAGTATAGTAATAAACCAGAATGTCACTTTAACCTTAAACATCTTTAAACTGGACTAGTAATAATTATATTGAAAATGTTCGATTTTGTATATATCTTTTTTTACAGATCCCAAATAAATACCTTTACCTAGCAATACCTTTTTGATACCTTATTTTGGGAAAAAACAGTAAAATGGTAGCAAATTGTCATTCTATTTCTTGCTGAAGGATGCTTTAAAATGTAGAGAGAAGGAGCAAGGAATCAAACCACCAATCCTACGATTAATGGACAATCTGCTCAACCACTTGAGGCACTGTTGCCAATTTGCTCTTTTTAACAAAACCTGTAAGGCTCAATACAACAGAATCAAAAAATATTGTCTAAATACAACACAAATGACCAAGACTAACAATCTACCCAAGCATTCCATGCCACCTTTCCAAACTTGATAATGATATGAATGATATTTGACATTACAATCAGTTACAGTTGGTACTCAAAAACAGTTGAGGTTCAACATCCAGACTAGCTTTACTAGCTTTGGGCTCATTGCTAACATCCTAATGTTTAGCAGGTATAACGTTTACCATGTTCATCATTTTAATTTGGTGTGTTAACCATGCCAACGTTTGCTAATTAGCACTAAACACAATGCACAGGAGAGAATGATGGAAATGTCCTTAGTGTTGCAGGTGTTTGCTCATAAACCGAAGTACAGGACAAATTAAAATTTTAACCTGATAATGGCGGTAGATAAAAAGCCAAAGGATCACCAAACTTATTACAATTCATCCTGTGGGGGAACAAGGATGTCAGAACCATACTGCATGTCAATCCATCCAATTACTGACAGACATTGAAGAACACAGTAGTGAAGGGATGCACTGTCAATTTGGCCAAAAATATAATGACAATTCGCTGGTTATTTACTATAAACATTTTGATAAGAATCCCTTAAATGTATTTATTAAAGAATTGTGACCAAGATACACCAATCAGCCACAACATTGTGACCACTAACAGGTGATGTGAAAATATGGATATATTAGGCAGCAATTGAACATTTTGTCCTCAAAGTTGATGTGTTAGCAGCAGGAGAAATGGGCAGCGTGAGGATTTGAGTGACTTTGGACATAGGGCCAAATGTGTGATGGCTAGATCGACTGGGTTCAGAGCATCTCCAAACCTTGCAGCTCTTGTTGGGGTGGTTTACCGGTCTGCAGTGGTCAGTATCAAAAGTGCTCCTAGGAAGGAAAAGTGGTGAACCTGAAACAGGGTCATGGGCGGCCAAGACTCACTGATGTGGGAAGTGAAGGCTGGCCCGTGTGGTCCGATCCAACAGATGAGGTACTGTAGCTGTAGTGTATGTAGGGAGTGGGACAAATAAACTTGTCAGTGCCATCTTTTGGACAAACTATGTAATGATGGCTAATGAAGGCTAATTCAAGACAAAATAAATCAAGGCCTATCCCATTACAAAGACTTCACTACAAAGGTCATTTTTCTGATGCCCATTTAAGGATACAATGGAGTCAACATTTGCTTCTTTGCACCTCTCAGCAAGACCAAGTAAGAAAAGCAACAATTAATTGATTAGCTGTCAACTATGAAATTAATCCTAAATTGATAATAGATTAATTGTTTTGAGTCAAAATGGCCAAATTCTCTTGTTTTAGCTTCTCATTGAATATTTTCTGCTTTCTTTAATCATCTTTGACATTAAACTGAATATCTTTGGATTGTGCACAAAACAAGACATTTGAGGGCATCACCTATATTTTTCACCATTTTAGGACATTTTATGGACCAAACAACAAATCCATTAATCCAGAAAATGGCAGATTATTGATAATGAAAATGGTCGCTAGTTCCAGCCCTCCACCCAAGCCTTAATTACTATAGCATACCGGAGGGTTATCCTTAGCTTCTCTTATCTGGAGTAAATCGCTCAAAACTCTATGGTAGTCCTTAAACTTTACGACTAGCATTAGCCTGACAAGACAGACTTCAGAAAAGGTTGGAAACTGTTGCTGGTTTAAAATGAGATTTAGTTCTGCAGCTTAACTCTTCCACATGAGCTTTAGAGAGGCGGCTGCACAGAGTGCTCTGCAGTGCTGGCAGCTCTCGGCTCATTTACAAAGAAATACTGAATAGCTCATCCCTCTCCTCTGCTAACCAAGGAACTGTGCACACACACTTCCAAAACAGGGGATGAACTGTGGTCTTGTTATGTGTGGTAAAGTGTGTGTTTAAGACATGCCTAGCATTCATCACAAGGGTGGCAGCCTCCAGTTTTAACCCCCCGTGCTGAGAGGTCCTATTTGTAGAGCAGCATGACCTAATTTTTCTTAAGTGTGCAGGCAAGGCACTCTGAGTTTTACAGAAAAGGACAAATTGAAACTGAGCTGAGATGATGGAGAGGAGTAGGAGGTGAGAGGGTGCAAGATGGAGGCATAAAGTGATGATTGATAGGTGAGTGTTTTAAAGAAATACAGATCATGGGATTTTTCTTTACGTTTTATTTGTATATACTGACACACAGTAATGGGCCTATAGGCTATGAAATGTAATCAATGAACTGCTTTCACCACTGGAACTTTCACTCTTCAGATTCCAGTCTAAGCATACATATATGAGTGGAATCACCTTGGTCTGTATGAAAATAGATTACTGGGGACATAGAGAGTCCCAAGGGACCAGTTGCACCCTGGATGGATTGATAAATAAACTCTCTCAGCAGATTGGATGACCCATTTGTCTATCTTTCATTGGCTTCAGCCAATCAGATCAATAAACCATAAAAGATAATCAAACTCTTGACAAATATCAGTCGGGAGAAGACAGAAAACACATTTTCCATGGAGAAAAACCTTTTGTGCTGTTCTTTGCTCTTCTTTCAATGAAGAAATACTCTCCGGTTCTGATAGAACTGATGCTAGCAGCATCTACGCTAACCTCTTTAGCAGCCGCTATTGTTACTTAACGAACAATGTCTCGTAACCGACCACCATAAAAGCCGGTATTTCCTTAAAGGAGACTGGTCTAGTACCACTGACCAACAAACGAGTAGGGAAGGGGGGGATGGTGATTTTGTGACCTTGCAGGTCCACATACATCATGGCAGGCAACTGGCAGGAAATGAATGAATGAGTGATGGGGAACATTTCCTTTTAAATAATCTTCATCAGTATTCCCACTGAGGTAGCGTTGAAGGTCAATAGAGAGCATCTAACACAGGACCTCAGCTGATTAGATAGAAGCAACCTCAACTTGGATCAGATCATCCAACTATTAGCCAAGCACTTTGTGTTTGAAGAAATGTGTTCTTTCCCTTTTGATCTAGAGACCTTTCAGATATACGTAACAAATCCTTGAAGTTCTACTGGTGATGGCCCAAGAGCCTTTGCTGTGAGCCCTACAGCGCTGAGGGAACAAAAACGCACACATGCACACACACACACACACACACACAGCAATAGGCTTCCTGTTGTCAGATTTTTGGGGATTTGTGACCAAGTTAAAATATTCAGTCTTGTCGAGCTGCATCTGTCAGCAACCTCAAGTCCATAATTAAAGCTGCAAGCAGTGTTGGGCGGGCCCTCGCACTCC
>NW_023339652.1:19287367-19300052 GCF_004916995.1 Morone saxatilis
GGAAAAATAAGAATTCCTTCAATTACAATAGGGTCTTCGCACGTTCAGTGCTCGGGCCCTAAAAACCAGTCTCTTATCAGTCGGCCTCCAAAGACGGAACAGTTTGACCAGATTTAGCTTTACCATGATAAGAGCGCCTTGCAGAGCCCTGCTCCCACTCCACAGGCTCCTCCAGTCAATCTAATCTATTAAAGATACAAACAGCATCTGTGGCAGATTGGCTCACCAAGCTCACAGACGCACACACACACCTTCAACTTCTCTTGCATCCAAACTGTTTATTTTGTACCATCATTTGTCCATTTCACCAATGTACTTTTTGTTATCTTGTTCTCTGCTCTATCCTGATGCATTGTTAATTTGTCCATCTTTCTCTGTGTTTATTATTTGTGCATAAGGACTAATACTACTCTGAGCTGAATTTCACTAATTAAATCTCAAACTAAACAGCAGCGCTTTTGTATTAACATTAAAAATGTCACATAAATAAACTGCTGCCTTATTAATGTTGATGTTTAAACTACTTTGTTGATTTATTTGGCATAATTCCGTCTGATTTGATGTACATTTGCTGCTCTGAGGATCACATGATTGTGTACTGGTTAAAAAAAATTCTACAACTTTATAATTAGATGGAAAACTCTCAAAACCAACTCAATGACATTTTAATAATACACTATTATATAATATTCACTATATGAAAAAAAAAAAACATATCCAAACTGTCTATTATAATTGTGCATTATGTTTACCAAACAAATGCTGCCACACTGCTCACCTGAAAGCAATGCTGTCACTTCCTGTTTCTCTTCATTCGCATTTCAAAAGCCATATCTCCACCCAGCAACCACCTGTAGGTCTACCATCACCTCAGGAGGAAGTTGCTGTCATCACTCCCCATTCCCTGCTGTGCTGAGCTTGGTGTTTCCTCATGGGGAGTGACGAGGTCAGGGTTGTAGTTGTACGTTGTACCTCCCACAAAAAAAGTTCAACCGCATGTGTGAAATATTAAATATTATTATTCGAAACTTAAGACTGACAGGGAGATGAGCTGTCCTATCTGCGAGCTGCACTCTGCCTCATACCAATGGAAAAAGTTTAAAAATAATTTCCATGCTGTAAATCATACCACTCAGGCACAAAGTAAATGCAGTGTAGCACCTGTAACCCGTCTCACCCAAACACCCCTGCAAACCAGGGTTCAAAGGTCACAGACAAGGAGCTTCCTCTGATTCTTTCTGGTAGCGATAACATGACACAGCACTTTCACTGCCTCTGCTGGCTGCTGACATCTCTGTAGATGTGTGTGTGTTGAGAAATTGGCTCAACTGGCTGGCCTGCCACCAAGATTTGTGTGTGTGCATGTGTGAGCATGAGAAATGACTGGTGTAGCTGAGCACCTTCAAGAGATTTCAATTAGGAAACAGATTGTTGGCCAACACTGTTCTCATATCTCTTTCTTTTACACACACACACACACACACACAGACACACACACACAGACACATACACACACATCACAAAAAGTGGTTGTGCTTGCCCAAGTACAAAATCTTAGCACCAGACAGACCAGTGTGTTTTCGGCCACGCCTCACTTCCATACCAGATTCTCAGCCCATTTTGCTTCTTTTTTCACCTTTCACACTGCTGCAGAATAGCAAATAGCATCCTGCTGCTGATCTGCTGCTGACGTCAAACAGTCAGAGAGTGAGTGAAGTGTGGCGCTGACAGCTGCCATTGCACACAACTGCATTAAAGTCAATATCCAACAGTCAAAAAAGGAAGCGACAGAAGAGAATACTGGCAGGCAAAGACGTATAGAAAGGTCACCACAGGTCACTGCCCAGAGTGGAGGGGGGGACTGTCACTGCTGGAGGTGAGCTGTTGTCATGTCCAGTCCTGTCATATTTCATTAGTTTGAGACAAGTGTGAACCTATCATGACGCCAGCCGACGTCAGCACTGCAAGTTGAGCTGCTCTCATTGGCTCCACTGTTTACTGAATTAAAAAGTAATAAGTGAGAAGTTGGGTCATTTCTCCATAAGACTTCATACTATCATACTTCTTTTTTGAATGAGACACTTATCTACAGAGGGAGCGGGTCCTCTTCTACATCTACTGTGTTGAACCGCCATGTTTTTACAAACACTGGCTCTAGATCGTGGTCACCACAGTTTCTCCTGCACAATGGTTGCAATCTGCAACTTCACTGCCAGATGCCACTAAATCTTACACACTGGACTTTTAAGCAAACTATATCTTCCAATGAAGACCCTGTCATATGGTTGAAAGCAACAGCAAGAGAGTAAGTGGAACTTGAGTTCACATTGGCCACTCATTTAGAATATTTTTTTGCATTAATTTAATCTATACATTATTAGTGCTACTGTATATTAATAAAGTTATTTTGTGTGTAAGCAACTAAGTCACTAAGTAGTACTTTTGTCACTTTCAGTCATGGTACTTGAGACATCCTAAGAAATCCATTTATTGCCTGAGAGAGACTGCAGTTCTTCCCCTGTTATGGAAGTCTGCACAGGTCTTTGGTTTACAGAGGAGAGGGCTTAGAGTTAGAGTTAAGCTGCAGAACTAAATCTCATTTTGAACCAGCAACAGGTTCCAACCTCTAATTTTCCTTTCTTTCTCGTCATATTTTTCTTTGTTTGAGCCAACAGTCAAACTATTATTTGGTCCTGCCCTTTGTTTTCTTTTCTTTTCTCTTTGTTTCTTTTGCCTTTACTATTATCTCTTACTTTCCTTCCTTTCAATTTGTATCATTTCATCCTGAGTCTCATTTTCTATGCTCAACAGGTTAACCCTTTTATTTTTCCCCGTCCACCTTCCTCTCATGATCACACGATCTTCCTCCTCTGCGGCCTCTGAGTGGCTTCTCTAGAGGGTGGGAACCAAAAGACAAACAGAACACAGTCCAGAAGGGGGGGGGGGCAGTTCTCCTGTTACACTCCTGACCTGCAGCAGCTCAGATGGAGGAGAAGATAAATACACATATGGTGATGCACAGAAAGACATTCTCCGCGAGGCTGACATCACCGAGTTAATGTGAGGACCCTCCCGGATGACAAACACACACCCTGACTCCAGCTTCACACACACAGGTTTGGAGGAGAATATCGGAAAGCTTCCAGTAATGTTTTGGAATGGAAGACGAGCCGTTCCTCCCGCTGCCAGCGGGTGAGACGATACTAACCCAAGTGGCCACAGATGGAAAAGTCAATAATGACGTTTGAAATGTTTATTTTTTCTGCTGATAAAGTAATATCTGCGAGGTCACTGTGGTCAGGCCATCTATGTCTAGTAAGAGAAAAACTGACAGAAAATGCCAGACAGGCTGGCTCAGTCCTCTATAAACTACACAAGAGAAGAGTTTATCTCCTTAAACTCTCATCTGTTATGAAAAGGGCAGCTGATGTTTGGTGTTTGTCTCTGTCCTCTTGTCTTTTCCATCCTCGTCTCTGAGATCAGGCACCAAAACTCTGGTGCGGTTCCAAGGACAGCGAGGGAATACACAGCACCTGCTCTGGCTGGAATAGAAATTCTTCTTTATCCTCGAGGGCAGCAATGATATGAGTTAAAGGCTGACAACAGCACAGACCAAACATCACAATCATGTTTGTCTGTGGTGCCTTTAGTCACAATCTAAACATACTGTACTCCTTCTCTGATACCATATCTCAACACACAGCGCAGTTCTAGCCAACTTGGGAATTTCTAAACTAAGAAATATAGGTTAAAAGAACAACTACTTATTAAAGTTTAATGCAAGTTTGCAGTCATGGTTAAAAGAGAGCAATGTTGAAAAAAACAGTGGTCTCAAGTGTCAAAGTTGCACACTTGGTCGACCTGCATGAAGCAAAATCGTTGCTTCTCACAGGCAAGAGTCATAATTCACATGACCACTAGAGGTCCTTGTCAGTTTAACAAAGATTGGTAGTATTTGTAAATTCAAATAAACAACTGATGCTGACTTTTGAGTTTTTGTGAGCACAACTCAAAAAGAATCCAGGTAAGGTATACAATGATAGTAATGATAATGTTATAAATGTTGTATAGGCATTTGCTTAGAAAAGAAAGTTCCAACATGTATGCCAGCAAATAAAAACAAAAAAGGGCCAAAATAAAGCTCTATACAAACTTATTTTTGCGGGGTCTTTCCTTCCAAACTGATTTCCAGTCATTTTCAGAACTTACATCTTGTAGCGAAAACTGATATATTCAGAAAGCTAATTCAGAAAAGGAGAATGGAATGGGCCTGATCTTGACTTGGCAGAGGAGTACCACAGTTTTCCAACAGACGTTAGAGTAATGGGTATATTTCTAACTATTTATGTTGTTTCATTGACCGGAGAGGCAGACACAAGAACTGCTAACATACTTTACCATAAGAGAACATTGTCTTTTCCTGGGAAGTAAATATAAACAGTTGCAGTTCTTGTTGCCAGTCACAAAATATGACAATGCCAATAGATAATGCCATAAGTGACAGAAATTACAGCTCACATTCAAAAATGCTTTCAATTGACAGGGACCCAACTGTGGGGCTAATATTATACTGTAAGTATTAAAGAGCTATTCAGTGGCAGTGAAGGCAGCAGTGACAGGGTGTGGGAACAGGAAACAGATCTGTGACTTCTACAGATGTCAGATTGTGGAATGAAGGAGTCTCTGCAGCTTGATCCCAAATCAGCACTGGGCTGTTCCCAGCAGAGGCTTTAACCAGGATATAGACATGGTAATCTGATAGCAGGTCAGTTCCTTGGGCAGTGTGTGACTTGTCCTGGGAGCTGCCGATGGGTGTTCCAGCAGACTTAATGAGGCTGTGACTGTTGGCTATTAAACTGACCACAGAAGGACAGCCAGACTGTGTCCAGCAGCACCATGCTGCACTTTAATGACTACAGACCTAATGTATATTCTTCTACTGGTGGCTTTGCTTGCACCTATGTCCAATAGAGGACAATCATGCTAAATGAGTCTCTGAACAATATAAAAACAGTTTTAAGTTCAAAAGTCCTTTGATTTGATATTAAAATGAGTTTGGGCAAACAAAACCACAGACTTTTTGTAATTAAATAAGCCGTCTATCTAGCATAGATTACAAGCACAAAACCTGTCCAGGCCCATGCGCACATAATGTGTGCAAGTCTGACTGTGTCATTCCCAGCTCAACTAACCTTGTGTGTGGTTGGGCTGGTGATACGGCCTAAATATATAATTTCAGTGATTTCAAGACTTTTTAAAAGTTACATTTTGTGATGATAGTTATGCATCTCTTTGAAACTGCTTTTCAAACAGAAATCCAACCAGAAAATTATTTTCCCAGGTTGCCCCTGGCAGCAGGCTAAGCATGCTCAACCATTCACACACAACAATTTGGGGTGAAGTATCTTCTCAAGTATACATGCAGACCGGAAGGGCCAGGGATCGACCACCGACCCTCTACCTCCTGAGCCACACCCGCCACCACAGCGTAAACAGAGAGAACAAAGGAAGGTGTCTCAGAACCTGGATGTCCATGCCTCACCCTGGAGCATGAATGTGCTCAGTAAATTTCATGGAAAGCCAACCATTGTTTTTAGGACAAGCAACATGCATACAGGAAATATTTAACAGAGATGCAATAGGTACAATATTAGTAGTCGTCATAAGAAGGGTTAAATTATGTCTGGTACAGTTTAAGGGAAACTTTATCCATGTCGATCCAAAAATACTTTAACAAACACATACTTTGTACTTAATGCAAGCCGACAACAGTGAACAATGCCTCAAACACCACAACACCATTCCTTAAAAAACTCCCAAATCAGGAACAGCATCTTTTTCCCTGCCATGACTTTGTGCAAGGCTAGCATGTAGCAAGGGCATGTGGTCAGAGATAATTGAGCTATTCTGTTTCCTTCCTGCGTCTGTCCTCTGAGGGAGAGCTGGCCTTAGACACACAGCAAACAAAACGCTGATACAACCTTCCTGTCCAAGGAGGCCATGTTTGTTCCTGTACTCGCCTGTGCTGTTATATTCATATTTCAACCCCCCAAAAATATGCAACGCAATACTTAGGAGACCTGTATCATAAACAAAGGACATAATTCAAAGTTATTATTAGAAAGACAGAAGGGGGGCATGTGACTCTCACTCGTTCTTTTCCTCTCCATCACACACAAAATAAAAGCCAAAGTCTCTGGGAAAAAGGCTAAACAACTGAGAAAACACACAAGAACACATCCTATTTCTTATGGTTTTATCCTTTCAACCCCAAACACATCACTGTCACCTCTCACAATGTGCTGAGTGGGAGGATGAAGCCAGTCTTTCAGGTTCAACATAAACACACACACACAAATGTGTTGCAATGCAAGCTTAGTTTGGCTAGAGCCACCCGACAAACACACACAGTACCATAATAGAAATCCATGGGGCCTCCCTGCAGCTTGCCTTGAGGAGGCCCCTGTTTTTCTCTAGCAAGCTTTCTCTGTACTCACTTTAATATGTCAATGATCATAACTGTTTTTTTTCTACCTGAGGGATGTTTTGTCATGCCTCTGTGGTCATTATGATATGAATAAATAAACAGGAGATAAAACTGATGAATATTGAATATTCAACCATATTCACTTTCATTCTAGCATGAGTACTTGAAATAGGGATGTCCCGATCAAGTCAACACTCGCTCCAGAACACATCATTCTGTGTCCTTTACTTATAGACCAACGCTACAAACGCACTCACTTTGAGAAGCCCCAGCATACTGCTAGACATTCTTACATGGATGTGACTTGATTTTAAAAAACAAAATAAAAGCAGCTGCAACAAACAGTCGCGCAAAGACAGAAAGAGAATCTGCTAGCGGCCATAATTGACAATAGGAATATTAATTCTATGTTCATCTAAACTTGGACAAAAGTATTTTTCTTTATAGTGATGATTCAAAATCTTTCACCTCTTAGTGTAAGTTAAACCTCTTCAACCTTGTTCAACAGTTGCAAATTGCACTCAATCTGGCTAATCAGCTCCTGTTATCAATTTATTTTCCACACTGTCTGAAAATTGTCAGTAATGTGGCCTAACAGTGAGCCCGGAGGAGCCTACCATAATTCAATTTGATTTATTATTATCTATATAAACATATTCAAACATATTCTCTCAGTATCTACCTAACACAAGCATAAAACTCCATATATTTGTCAGGTTTTCAGTGAGCTAGTTTTTGAATCAAATGCTTTTTTTAAATAAAAGAAATGCCCCATAGTATACTTTTTTTGTTTAGTTTTTCATGGTGAAAACAGTGTTCTTTCTTCAATCCTGATTATGCCTATTATAAGGTATGATAATATTAGCAATTTGTACTGTTTTGAGATGCCACTAATATGTCAGTGAAACCAAAATACACTGGTGCACAGTAAGTTGAACAAATGAGAGACGATAATAATTACAACATCAAGAAACACTGGCATGTGTCTGTGTCATTGTCTGTACACACACACACACACACACACATTGTCTGTACACACACACACACACACACACACACACACACACCACTACTGGAGGGCTCAAGACAATTACACTGAGTATAGCTTAGAGCTGTAGAATGCACCCTGTCTCCTTGTAATTGTGGAAAGCTGAGGGGGGGTGTAAGGAGCCGGGATAATGGGAGCAAAAAGGGGAAAGGGATGCTCTGAGCTTAGTCAGCTTTAATCCTGCCACTGAGCTCGTTGGGGCGGATGGTCACTTCTCCAGAGGAACGGTCATTTCCACCAGTGAATGAAAACCTCAAAGCAACTGAATTAAACCACCCCAAGTCAATTTACACTGCTGGGACAATCAGCTCATGGAGTGTGTAAATACCAAGCTGGGCAAATTAGATTAGCTGCTGAATTAATGCCAGAGGGTCATTAAGGGGATAAATGGTTATACAGTCTTATTTTAAACTGTATGACATGGAAAATTGAAGGTGCATTCATCCCTGCTTTTCATTTTTGTTTGTTGGAGCCTTTGAAAGTCAAATGAGACTCCCGCCATGCTAACAGCTCTATGAGGCTGTATTTAGGCACAGTGGTGCTTTGAGCTAGGATTGGACAAATTAAGATTGTGGCATGATTATGGTGCTAGACGAAAACTCAGAAGAATTGATTGCAAGTCATCCTGAGGGGAACGACAATGTGTGAACCAAATTTGATGGCAGTCCAACAATAGCTGTTGAGACAGTTCATGCGGAACCACAGATGTCAACCTGTTGATACGAGAAGAAAAGTCAAGTGACCACCAAGGATATTGCAATTCATCCAATGGAAGGGCTTATTTTATTTTCATAGCAATCCATCCAATACTTGTTGAAATTAGGAACCATTGTGCAAAGCTTGCACAGCCAGTAGTGCTCAGCCAGTAGTAAACATGCTAGCAGATTAGCTTGCTAACGGTATTGCTGGCCTGGCTACACTCATCTGTCACATGACACCTTGTGGTTCCAAGAGAGTCAGTTAGACTAACTGGCTTTTCGTCTCTCAAAGGTCCACATTGTCAAGATGGTTTTGCTAAACTCACACCCACTAGTTCACCAAAGCTCAACTTGACATGGAAGTTTTGTATGGATTGACTTTGGCCCTGTGAGCTGAGGTGATGATCACAACAATTCTGTTGAGATTAATTAATTTTACCTGTGAAAAAATGCAAAATGCCCTTTTTTGAGCCTTTGTTTGACTGTCCATATTTATTTTATTTATTTATTTTCAGGTGATTATGCACTAATAAAAACATACCTACGAATATATTCCATTTCTGATAATAGATCCTCCTAAATGTTATACACTGGACTTTTAAAACAACATAACATAAATCTGGTCCACATCCTGCATGGAGACTAAATGCCTGTCTAGTCTGGTTAATGAAGACTGGTACACTGCTCTAATTTACTTTCTCTAACATTCTTTCCAGTTCAGAGGAGATGAAGCAGTTTTCATCACTTCTTTTTATTATGCAATAATTTAAAAGCATGAATAGCTGCAGGCTTTCAGACTTTAACATCCAACTTCTTTTACCCATAAAGCCTTGCGTTTTTGGGGGCTGTTTGCTGTAGCGGTTTAGATTATGTTCTCACTCTTTAACCACATTGTAGTTTGCATGGAAGAGAATAGCTCAACCAATGTAGTAGATCAAATTGCCTTTTATAAGACTGAATCAGCTTAAGCAGAAGTTTTATAGGAAGACATGACAGCTTGATGTTTGAAAGACAAACTAAAGTAAAAAATTGAGGAAATATAAACTTTTTTGCCAGTTCAGAGTTCAGGTTAAGGGCTTATGGAGTAAGCTTAGCCAACTAGGACCAACACAGCAATAGTAAGATAATTATCAGTGTGTGTCAACCTGGACTCATCTGCTGTGAGACTTGGCTTACTTGAGACTTGTAATGTTGTGTGTAGTTGGAGTTTAGAGCTCTGTCAAACTGTCATGAATAACTAATAACATAAGGTCTCTGTCACTTAATCAGAATCAGAATCAGAATTATGTTTATTGCCAAGTAGGTTTTTATACCTACGAGGAATGTGTCCTGGTGCAATTGGTGCATAAAATATACAAATACAAATACACAAATATACAAATCATATGTATATACATATACATATATAATACACACTTTCAGTAGAAGTGTTGACACAAGAATGAAATGGAGAATTCTCTAAATTTTGATGAGAGAAATCAGCCCTTCATTATAAAATTACCTATTAGCCTATTTTCCTCCATGCAGCTGTGAAAATGATTCTGATGCACAAATCATTTATTCATGTGCTAATTCCTGCTTTTAGCTATTACACTGCTGAATTGTCATTGTTGTCATTTCAGATCATTATTATTAATTTAATTTTATCTATTGTATTTATTAGTAGGGCTGTGTATTCACAAGAATCTGGCAATGTGATACGTATCATGATGCAGGGTTACAATTCAGTATATGGTGATACTATTGCAACTAAAACGGTCATAGCATAAAGAACACACAACCATATGCACCATATGCGTTCTTTGCATAGAAACTATTCATTTAAATTTGATAGTGGTTTTGAGAATTGATACAGAATTCCAAAACAATCCCAGACAGATATTATGATTGCAATATGATTCACGATGAGAGAGATTTTTCATTACAAATTTAATTAAAAAAAAAAACCCAATAAGAATCATGATGATAGGACATAAAAAAAATGTGTCAAAGATTCAGTTTGTAATCTTCTGCATATTGCCCGTATGTCAGTAAATACAAATGTATCACCACCTTGGATAGTACTGTATTTGTGTGCATTTATTCCAGTGTACAATGTTCCAAACTCGTCATGTTTTTTTTTTTGCACAGATGCAGCTTTGTTTTGCGTGTTCCCATATCTGACACACAGAGAGGCTTTGATTTATTACCTGCAACTGGACATGCAATGTCTTGTTTCCATCAAAAATGATGTATTTTGTGTGCTTCTGGCCATTGTGCTATTCAAATTTTCATACTAAATAGACTTGACTTGGTTTGAATGACTCAAAAACAGCTCTGGTGTGTGTGGCTCTAATTACAGGGCTGGTCAACCACCAGCCGAACCAGCAGCCACCAGGACTGTGGGACACACTAGAAGCACACAGGCAGGGCTACATGCCTACACACACTGCGCCTGTGGCTCAGAGGCAGAGCAGACAGACAGATGTACAGCAAAACAGTGAGCAACCAACTACATAAATAGTAAACAAAAAAACATGATCGATGACCGATCATG
This sequence comes from Morone saxatilis, assembly GCF_004916995.1. Lineage (NCBI taxonomy): Eukaryota > Metazoa > Chordata > Actinopteri > Moronidae > Morone > Morone saxatilis. The sequence continues at coordinate 19,298,137 of NW_023339652.1, forward strand.
AAAAAAAGCGATGGACGATGACAGCAGCAAACGATGTGGGACAGCGGCGCCGAAACAGTAACTGTAGCAATGATAAATACTAATAACTAACTATAATAATAACAATGAGATATCAGTGTTTTAGCACTATGGTAGTCAAGCAGGACCTGGCAGGGGTCACAGGTCCATGAGGAACCGTGAGGCGTAAGCACTACGAACTTCCGGGGGAAGAAGTTGTGGAAGTTTAGTCAACTATTATGAGACATGAATGAGTTGCAGAAGAGAGAGAGAGGAAGGAGGGAGTGCAGTGCACCAGGGAGATCCCCGGATAGTCTAGCCCTATAGGCAGCAGTAATCTAAGGGATGGTTTCAAGGGACTACTGAGTCCCGCTATAACTATAAGCTTTCATCAAAGAGGAACGTCTTAAGGGGGCCGATACTGCTTAATGGTGGGAGAGGTGTCTGCGTCCGCGCGCGCAACACAGCGCTGAAAGCTGTTGCAAAGAGAGAGCTTGGTGAACTGGAAGGCTTGGCTCTTGTTTATTTTAGACTATAGGAACCACAAGAGTACGCCCTTCATGTAAGAGACGCGAGTGTCTGTACGAGTATATAGGGTAGCTATGGAGCTCTTCAGATAGAAGGGGCTGACCATGAAGAGCTTTATAGTGGAGGGAGGAGAATTTTAATTCTATTTCTAAATTTAACAGGTGAGCCAGTGTAGAGAAGGCTAATACAGCAGATGTGATCTTGTTCCTAGTCCTTGTCAGTATCGTGCTGCAGCGTTTGATCTAATTGGAGTTTAATGGACGTTTATTAGGCAACCTGATATTAGCGTCTGCAGTAATCCAGCCTTGAGTAACCAAATGCATGATTAGTTTTTCTGCATCTGTTCTGTGACAGGATGTTGTCTATTGTTGCGTGTAGTATTACGTAATGAAAGAAGTAGCCAGTGCCTGTCTGCTGTGGGTGAAATGTCGGGGAATTAGGACTGACGCAAGTCACCTGAGTCAAGGGGATAAGTCCAGACTCCGCTAACAGTGGTCTAGAGGCGCGGTAATGTGCCGGAAGTCTAGAGTAGGCGTATATCTTTAGAAACTGAGTCTCTGGGAGGTTTTTCGTTTTTTTTCTGAGGTTTATAACATGCAGAAAATTGCAGCGTGCATCCAGGATTTTATGGTCCTAAAAGCACATGTTTGTAATTTGATAATGATTAATTTCACAGGGCTTGATTGATGTATAACTGCGGTATCATTGCATAGCAATGGAAGTTAATGGGTGGATCGGCTAAGTCATGTTGCGCGTAAAGGGCAGTTAGCGCGTATAGAATGTGTAAATAGCTGGTGAGGATACATTAGATCAGTCAGAGAGGCTGTTCCAGCACCCAACCGCATCCCCCCAGCCATCACGAGTCAAGTATTCCCGTCGCAGCTGGCCGAAGAGGTGAGAGGCCGAATGCAACTGTGACCTCGACAACGGAGTCTCCGATACTGCTTTGGCAGATGCAATTCACACAAGATGTATGTGTGTGGTTGTGCTGCTAAGCAGGTGAAACTGAAAGGTTGTGTTTACTGAAGTCAATTCTATAGCCAAGATGGCCCCCGGGTCTTGTCATACGCATTCCCGCAGTGCTTCCTCATAGATCTGTGTAAATGGTAACATGGTCAAATGCGACCCTGCTACCTGTAGCGCCTTTCTAGTCTTCCGCATCACTCAAAGCGCTTTCTCACACTACCGTGCCACTCACCTTTCACACGACATTCACTGCAGTGAGAACAGACACACGCTAACTGCTCTCATCAACCCGATCACACACACGGGATGCTACGCTCTGCACGCGCGGAGATCCTCACCGTTTAGTATCTTGCGGTCAAGGTACTGGTGGGAGTGGCAGGAGGAGCCAGGACTCGAACAAGCAACCTTCAACATGGGGGGGAGAC
>NW_023339652.1:19300077-19308007 GCF_004916995.1 Morone saxatilis
AATAATATAATAATAATTCATAAAAATACAGCAAATACAACAAAATCTATCAACAGTTCGCTGTGTGGTTCATTTCAATTGTCGAGACAGAGATGGTACATTTTTGGGGTTAGGGTTGCAGCTTCTAAAATGTGATGATCTGCTGCTTTTGTAAACTGAAAATCTTCAGGTTTTGAAATGTTGATGGCAAAATCCAAACACCAAAGTCAACATGAGAGAAGATCGGAGCTGATATAAATTGATATGCTCATCTGAGTCACCTTCAGTTGTTACTGTGAGCTCAAAGCACTGAGCTTAACAAGCAGCAGTGACAGTGCTTGGTGAACTTTTTTGCCTTAGGTTTCACCTCTCTGGCTATATACAGGCCTATGTAATTGCTGGAGGTTGTTGGGACTGTAAGGAATACATGCAGACACTACATGGGGCTGAAATATAAAACCAATTGTGTTTGTCAGGCATGAATTGAAGTGCCAGTCTAGAAGATTTTTATTTAAATAAATGTCTGTTAAATAAATAATGAACAATTATAAATAAATTATGAACTGAGCGTTTGTAACGTCTTCAGGCATGAAATGTGATTTTGAAATTCTAGTGAAAACAATGGAATTGCACTTAAAGTCTTTTTGTTGATACATGAGCTTCAAGTTTTCAGAATTCTGTGCATAGTTAAATTTTGGTATGTACAATGTAATACAGAGTTCAATGGGAAATAAGCTCATTCACTGCTGATCTCACTGTCATCTAATTCAGTAATAGTGACTCAACAGAACTTTATTTAAATGAAAATGTTCCAGATTTCCAGCTTAAGGAAACAAAGAAGTATTTGAAGAAGGGTTACTACACAGAGGTTTCCATAGCATTTCCATTTTACTAATGAAACCAAACCTACGTCCTTGGAGAGATGTTAGCAGGATAATCCGGGGAAAGCCATGTGATTACATTAAAAGCAAAGGAGGCTTTTTGCTTCTTAAAAAATAATTAAGGTTTGAATTTCTTAAAGAAATAAGTAATTTCTGTACTTGTACTCTTCCTAAAGACTTGCATCTTTCTTTCTTTCACTATGGATTAATCTGTAGATAACTAAGTTTTGATTAATCATTTAATTGTAGACAAAAAATAATGTGAAAAATAGCGATCGTGATCTTCCCGGGACAAAAATAACTTGTTCTTTCTGCTTGTTTTGTCAGACCAAAACCCAAAGATATTCAATTTATAACGACAGCAAGCTGAGAGGATCAAACCCTCACATTTGATCATTTTCAGTTACTCAACTAGTTTCAGTTTCATTCCTACACTGTAGCAGTTATACGCTCAGTGCCTACATGCTGTTTAAACAGCAGGCTGATAACACATTCACTACAGTCACATTTTAAAACAACACCTCCATGCTCTGCAAGGCTTGACAGGTAAAAAGAATGCCATTATCTCTGAATATTATGAGTCTTCAAAACCTTTCAGTCAGAGTATCATGCTGCGTGTTGTGTAGAGAGGCATTATGAGAAGTTAGATGATCCATACTTTTGAAGATGGTGAAGGTTACAGTGTCAGTCTGAACTGTATATCTTTCTGCAAGTTTGCAACATGTCATCCTTACAAATCTACAAGAGTCACGCTAATGCCCCTTCCTCCCATGTTACCATGGCAACACACGCACACATGCATGCAAAACACACACACTCAACGGGCTCTCTTGACTTCCAGAGGAGGAAGAGGCAGTGCAATCAAATAGCATTCAAAGCCAAAAAGCTCTTTCCTGTAATTATCCCCTTGAATTCAAGCCAGAGGTCTGACGTGCGTGTGTTTGAGATAATGGGTGGGTAAGAGCAAAGAGCGTGATTTCTTTCCCAAACACAAGACCACCACAGATGAAAATTCAAGCATACACAGATGATACACACACACACACACACACACACACACACACAAATCAGGTGACACTTTCTAGGAGAGAACATCCAGAAACCAGTTCTTTCTCATTCTCCCTCTCTCACAAACAAACAAACAAGTCAACAGTGTTCTTGAGCTGTGTGTGTGTGTGTGTGTGTGTGTGTGTTCACGCATGCGCATATGCGTTTCCTCAGCAGGCTGTCTCTCTCTCCAGGGATGCTGACGAGACCTGAGAGCAGATGAGTGCTGGGAGCTGCTGCCGTGTTAGGGTGGAGACAGACAGACAGACAGACAGACACACAGAGAGCACATGTCACTATGTGCCACACAACAAAGCTACTCTGTAACTGTGCAGTTTAGGTTGGAGCGGTGATTGTAACTGTGCTTCTGACTTACTGTGTCTTGCGAATTTTGTTAGAATGAGTCTGCATATTACTGAGTCACGTGTGAGCATTAAGAATTTTGTTACCTAGAAACTAGGTAATATGCCAGGAATGGCAAAGAAATCCTAACTTTATATATATTTTTTGTCTTCCCTCCAGGGACCATGCAGGTAGTTTTGGTTGTACGTGTCCTGGTTGTGAGATTTCTGTCTCAGCCGCAATACAATGGAGGTGGGTGTAATTGAGTTTGTGGTGCTTGCAGCATTAAAAATTACATTAAAAAAATTAACAGCAACATCTCTTTCCAGAAACAGTTTCCCTATTAGGCGGCAACAATCACCTGAAAAGAAAAAAAAATTTTACTCAGAGAAGCAAGTCCCCATATCACATTTTCATATTCTTCATGTGATACCACTGATCTTTTTACAAGGACAATACAAAAAAGGACAAGGAAATTAATTGCAGGACTTTTGGGAGTGGAAGGTGAGGAGGTTATAATCAATTATTCAACTATAACACAAAATACAAGTCTGCAATGTCAGGCAGGTAAGACGCTCTGGAGAGGATGTGAGGATGCTAGAGTCAAAACCCGACATAAGTATGTGGAAGGAACTTGCAGAAGTCTGCATTCATATGTCTATCTAAGTGAGGTATAAATGTGTGCATATGCTGATATAAGTGTGTATCTGCAGCTGTGTGAGCATGTGTCTGGAGTCTTCCTCTGTCTCCTGATAGGATTAAAGCAGCCACTGCCCTTTTGAACTCCCATGTTTTGTGCTGCTCTCTGTGCACGCCCACAAAAGTAGGTCTTATGCCCTGACTGCCTTTAAATGTCTGCCGCTCTGCCACTGCAGCGAGCTCCGACACAGCAGCTGGTGTCATCGCCTTCGACGTAACTCACCACATTAGCTGATGTTTCATACAAGTGAAGGGAGGTGCTTTACTGCCATTTGAGATACCACTCTGAGATATAGAAAGGGTACATTACCATAGACCAGATGTAATCTCTGAATACAGCTGTTTATCCTTTTGACAAACTCAATGAAAAGACCAAAATCAACATCTTGGGGTGTGGTATGTAGGATTGAGTTTAAATAAACTACAGCGTGGGTTCATGATAATGAAGGAACATGTCAGCCAGTTAATAGTTTTTGGACAACAATGGAATGGCACAGAGGAAGACGGTATCACCAGGCTCTTCCTCACACAGGCAGTTTTAACTCTTTCTATTCCTCTGAAGGACTATCTGATGGCAGCTGCTGTAGTACGTTACTCAGGAAGAGAAAATGACATTATGTCATTTCACTATGTGGAAAATACAGCTCACAATACACCAGTTTACACTATACACAACATCTCAATAACGTACTGTGCAAAAAACAACAGCAAGTCTGGAGCACTACTCTGTAACCTAGTCTACCTATCCTACTTTCATTTATTACCATGACGGCATTTATGATTAAGGATTTCTTGCAGATGAGCCATCAGTAATCTATAATGTCTGCCTGAAGCTAAAAGCTCAAATTCACTGTGCAGTGGGTGAGAAGGGTCATTGATAATTGTATCACTGATTAATAGCAATACAACTTTTAGGACCACATTTATGTTATACACAATATGTATCGCACAGAGTTACATACATTAGCAAGGTCATACATTTGCAACAGCACGTGAATACAAAGACAAACCTCTAGGGATTTTCCAGCCTAAACTATTCCATTTCCCATCAACTAGAACAGAGAAAACAACAAATGCTGATATTTCAGAGGCTGGATGTAGGATAGCGGAATTTAACAAATAATCAATCATCAATATTGTTGCTGACTTTCTGTCAAATTATGTATTATTTCTGTCCTAATTCAATTGGCAGAGATTTGTCATTGCTTACAGGTCCCTAATATCCTAATTCATTCATAGGAAGCTCTTGGCCTTGAAAGAACTATGTGATTTTATATGAGCCTTTATATATAGCATAAGAGTAAATTTTTAGAAAGAAAACAATTAATTACTCATTTATCATTACATATGTTGATTTGTATGCTTGCCTATAGACACATTTAAAATGCGTGCGTGTTAAGGTGACCTGCTGCGCACTCATTAAAGAACTATCTATGTTACACTAGCATTTAATTGGAATCAATTCATTTGTGTACCGGCTGAACGCTTGGCTCTCTATTTAATCAATTTAATTAGTACCAAATGACAGTCCTTTCCAGGAAACTTCTAGGGAACTATTTAAACATTACAGCCCTATAAAATAAAGTGTTTTTAAAAATTGGATCAGTCTGATGGATATTTTTCTACATTCAAGAAACATTTTATTTTTTTTAAAACAAACCTTAACAACCTGTTTCTGTTTTTTTTTTTTTTTAGAGAACAGACCGACAGGAAATAATGAGGAAACTCCAGGAAGGCAGGTCACCCACGCTGCGTCTGTCGACCCCGGTACAGACAATTCTGCATGATGCTGACACACAACCACCACACCACACACACACACACACACACACAAACACCACACCACACCCCACACACACCACACACCAACCCACCCTCCCTGCTTGTTGCTGCTATTGGTATCATATGGGACTGTTTGTTTTTTCAAATTGGTAAAAGGGCCCTGGCCCAAGTTGGCTTGCACCCAACACACCACCACACACACCACCACACCACACACACACACACACACACCTACACACACAGCCACTGGGAACTGTACGACCTGTGGCCAACACTTCACATCTGTTACTGTCGGTTGGTTACTGCCAACATTCCGAAATCAAAGACACATGCACAAACAAAACTCAACAAGAACATCATATCCTGTTGAAAAAGAACCTGTTTCAAGCCATCCAACACCCCTACACACATACACACACACAAGCACACACGCACACACACACACACACACACACTCAGGCCCAGATCAATGGAAGTCCTGCTCTCAGCACACACACTCCAGGCTCCAGGCGTGTGTGGCTGCTCTGCTCTTTAATGATCACTAATTAGACAGCAGTAAAACATCAGTTGTCAGGCAGAAAAAAAGTGACGGGCTGAGCCTCGGCCCTTCTGAAGTTCATTGGTTGGAAGCAATCAGGTTTTTTTATTTTCAAAAAATTTTAAATGGTGGAAAATCTAGCTAGACGGATTTTAGTGGCTGAAGAGGCTTTTGCCAGATTGTCGAGCTGGACAATCAGACTTACAATGTGAGGAGTGGGGCCTTTCCAAAGTTAATTTTTCGACCCTGGCCGATTTGGCTCATTTTTCTTGGCAACCACATGTACATAATTTCCAGTTATTGGGTCCTGTCTCGTGTTTCTAGCTCATTCCAGTTCACAAGAATTTGAGCATTAGGGGTTTCAGGGTTGGATTTAAAGATGAAAGCTGTACTGTGCTAATTATTGTTGACTCAAGTGTGGCATCCCAGTCATATGTGTGTGAAATCTGGAATTGGCCCCAAAATCACTTCCCTTAAAATTATTGGCTTAAAATCTATTTCAAGGTCCCCCACAGTGACTACATTTTCTCGGTCCCACATAAAGTGTCACCAAAATTCATTGTCGACCAACTTGGGAATTATTGGGGTTCCACCAATCCCTCTCTTCTGTATTCCTGAAGTTTATGGTGTGAACAAAGGACAAACAAGTTTTCCAGGACATTGATGTCACAATGAAGTTGATCTTTTGGATAGAAAATGTCATCACTCCATTGATGTATCCAATTAAAATATGTGAAATGTGGTCATAATTACTGAATCTAATCTATAAATTATGACCAAAACCAAGGTAATTTTAACCATCACAAGTGCAGAGGGAGAAAAGGTGGTTTTCTACAGTTACAACAGATGAAACTCAAGGACTTAACGTGTAGAATACAGTTTCATTTGCATGTCAGATGTTCTATCAAAGGTGTCACAATGAATCGATGTAGAAAAGGCACCATTTCCTGTGCAGCTGATGATTTTCCCCATCACAGATCTAGCAGCCAATGTTAAAAGCTTATTGGTTGTTTCAAGCTTTGATGCTTTGGTATGTATATGCTAACAGCAATGCTAAGAATTCAGTCCTGCATTCACGTTCCTTTGTTTTGATGCTCTTGCCTTCTAGTTCTGTCATTTTGATCTTTATTGATCCAGGCAATACTCTTTTTCTTGCAGTTTCAAATTGTTAAGACACATTCCTGCTCGGGAGCTGCCTGCTACTACAACAGCCTGCTGCTGCTGCCAGAGGTCAAGAGTCTTGCCTCTGTCTACCTGTCTGCCTGACTCTCTCTCTCCATGTAAGGCTGTGAGTCTACGGAGAGATGTCAGCTTTAATGGACCGCATATGCACACAGGGAGCGGTGGGGTGAGTGAAAGATGCAGGGGAAAATAGACTGGAGGCAGAGGGGAAAGTGAGAGGGAGGGGTTTTACATGAAAGGGAGCACTGAAAAGCCTTTTTAATTAATTCAAACTCACAATTCCCCTCAATCCATCCGTCAGTCAGTGAAATACAGATGTCAGCACCTAGCAAACACCCAGCTGTCAGAGCAGCCAGTGAGTGCTGAGGATAATGGGGGACCAACAGCCTTGTTCTTGGAAGCAGTGGATAAAAGCTTTATGTCTGCTGTTTGGATGTGACACAGTGGTGGCTTTACACAGTTTAGTTTGATACGAGGGTGTTTGTGTCTGCAAAGCAAGATCAGAAGCTACTTTTCAGTGGTCTTATCAACAAAAACTAACATCTGCAGGGGCCTGACAAAATAAAGACTTCAGGGGAAAAAGGGCTACAACTTTGAAGTTAGTGAATCACCACTCGAAAGAAAACAAAAAGGGAAACCAGCAAGATTGAGTGTGGAAGCCACTGTTGAAGAGCCTTGGGCTGCAAGCTTCTCTAATTGCCACTATAGCGCTGGGTATAAAAGAGTATCAGATTGCATCAAAATCTTGCTCAGACTTTTCAGCTTGGTTAATCTTGGATCAAATATTTCCAGATCTTATTTAGGATGCTTTAGACTAAAGCATGTGTTTATATTCCCAAAACGAATTGGTTATTGCAACAACATTGGCTTGTCTGTACCAAAACTCAGGTAATATTGGAACCAGGATCATTATGATTGGCTTATCCAGGGTCGGGCTGAAGTGGCAGCAGGTCAAGCAGGGCACTCCAGACCTCCCTCTTCCCAGAAACGCCTTCCAGCTACTCCCTGAGGGATCCTGAGGTGTTCCCAAGCTATATAAAGTGTATTTCCCTCCAGCAAGTTCTGGGTCTACACCGGGGTCCCCTCCCAGTTGGACATGTGCGGAAAACCTCCAAAGGAAGGCTCCCAGGAGGCATCCTCATCAGAGGCCTGAACCACCTCAGCTGGCTCATTTCAATGTGCTTAGTCCGTATGTCTGAGCTCTTCAGCCTACCTCTCAGCGCTGGTTCTTGAACTGGTTCTGTTCAAGATTCTTGGAACTGTGCTTCTACCAAGCGAACCAGCCTGCATTTCCACCAGTTTTGAGCAGAACTGTTGTAATTGGATCCATCATCATCAGAGGGTGCTGTATGGGCTGATATTTGTGTCAGTAGAAACTGAATTTGAATCATTTAGAGCTGAATCTGAATTGCCCAACTTGAATAATTGCATTAAAAACCTGAATTTGAATTGCATAATTTGAATTTGTATTGTTTAACTG
>NW_023339652.1:19308107-19315226 GCF_004916995.1 Morone saxatilis
CTCAATTCTGAGGCTGTTCTGTAAATAGTTTTATCATAAATATAGAAACTTATGATCAATCAATTTTAAGTCATCACACTTGGAGAGGAAGTGCAGGACGGGCCTTTAGATCTCTGAAGGTCACATAGAAGTAGGTCACAGCATTCAGATTTCAAAGAGTAAAAGGTCTAACATGCTCATTCTGTGTGAAGTTATTTAGTTTTACGACTCAATCTTGCAGTAACCTTCTCACTCTGAATTTGAATGAAGGTCAAAATGGCTGCAGTCAAAATACGGTTGAGCTTCTTGACACAGTAGCAGGTTCATAAAGTCATCCTCAACTCCAACATCCACTTCAATAATGATCAACTGAAATTTGAATGTACATGTTGTATTTAAGAATAGACTTTGTGCTGCAGTACTTTGTAGTGCAGGAAGAATAGTCCTTTCATCCTGGTATTCATTATCATGACTAATGTGAGCCTTTGAAAACCAAGCAGGACTAAAGGCATGATAGTTGAACAGGTCAGAGCAGGCTGCATACTTTGTGGGTTTAAACTATTACACAATTCACATTTCTCCACATTGTGGTCTGACCTTAAACCCACAACGTCTAGACTATTGTGACGAGCAATGCATTTCCTAACAAGATAACGGCTAAGTCATTTTCTGTCAGGCCAGCTCGCTAACATGATAATGGCCACCTTTTATTACCCAATAAATCCTGCCTGGAACTAAATGAGAGAGAGTTATGACACAAAAACCTAATTTCCTACTTTTATTCAGTCTTTCCTCTTTTCTTGGAATTCTGTGTTCATGAGTGTGTGGGATAGAGTGAGGGGGAAAGAGGGAGAGGCCCGTACATGCAGTCATTTGCTTTAACAATAAAAAAACCCTTGTATGTTTGTGCACAGTGACCAACAGAACAGACAGCCAGACACAGGAAGGAATGCTAGCAGAATAACTTGTTGGCCTGTCTGCTTGGTTTACAGATAGTTTACAATCAGCAGCACACGGAAGCTGCGAGGACTCCACAGAACAGCTATAGAAAGCCTCATTTTGTTCAAGGCTGTTATTAATAAATGCTGACACTTTCATATTAAAGTGTCAGGGTTTATTAAGAGCCTGTTTTGGTGCTTTTATTTTGGTCATCAGTAAAAGACAAGTGACAGACTCAGGGCCAAAAGTCTATGGGACTAACCCTTAATTCACACCAGATGGCAGGTGTCAGCAGCGCATAAGTGCCCATCAATTCAGTCCACACCCAACTCCAACCTCTGTTACAGTATCACAATCCTCAGGACCAGCTGTGTTCTTGACCCCCAAAACTGCCTTTATCAGCCAGACTACTATCAGACATTAAATGGACAACAATTGTTTTCAAATCAAAACTAGCTAAGCTACTAGTTTATATATTTCCCAATAGCACTGGGAGAGCTTTTTAAAAAAAAGTAAGGTTTCCAGTGGGTAGGGCTGCCCCCTAATGGTTGAATAAACAATAAGTTGTTAGTTAGTGTCTTAGTCGACACACTTTTCATTAGTCAGGTAGAGTCATAGTCCTCCAACCTGGACTATAACTCCGGGGAGGACAAACACATGGCGGGTTCAGGCAGGGACAGCGAGTTCATTTGTAAGTAAATGTTAATGTTATACATCAACCATTGTATCGATAGGTCTGCGAGTATTTGTTTTTGTAAAGTTACTCTGTGTTTTCAAAGAGACTGAAATAAATAAACAAAATGTTCAATCTCCTTGCTGGTTGTTCCGACACATTCAGAATCATTACCGCTTTTGGCGTTAGCATTTAGCAGGCAGCTGATAAAATACAGATGTATATGTATTTAAAAAATAAAATCAATATCGTAAATGGCAGCAACTATTCAACTATTGGCTTTAACTAATGACTACTAGTAGACTAATAAAATGTTTAGTCGGGGGCAGCCCTAACATTGTCAAGCTATTTTTACTACATAAGTACTGAAGGTAGCATAAACAAAAGCTATATCAGAATGTTTCATTTTACAAGTACATTTGTTTATTTGTCAAGTAAGGTAGGGCTGTGTATTGGCAAGAATCTGGCAAGCTTACAGGAAGATAAGCCTTGAATCCTGCCCAGAGGGTAGCGCTACAGGAAGGTTTTGAAATCAAAAGGGTAAATTGTGCAAAGACATTTGGCCTAAAAGTAGCAGCAGAGAAAATGTAATGTAATGTCCAAAATAAAAAGAGCTCATTCATTGGTGAGGGTGAATACGCTCAGTAAAATTCATGGCAACCTGCCCAGTAGGGTTTGATATTTGGGTACATGTTGATCATGTTTGGGTACTATCCTCTGGGATCCATGAATATCCACTGCAAATCTGATCTAGAGCCGGTATCTCAAAAATGACCCACCACATCGCCAACAAAGTTTGGGATGGACAAACTGACTGACCAACCACTGTTACAGCTCGCTCTTGTCATAAATCTTTCTTTCTATCCAGGATGGTTGCAGCATTAATGTTATTGGTGTCACCCAAGGACTTATAAAGCTCAGTTGTCCCCTTTTGTGTCATCAATCACTTTGTAAGAAAACTCGTCACCTTCATTCGGATGCTCCATATCTCTTTTGGAAAGTAAAACTCTTCACCTGCACGCACAGGTGTCAGTTTAGAACTGCTTAAGCTTCACTAAACACAAATTATGGAAATTTAAAAAACAGACCCAGATTAAATAATGACAGTACTATGACTCACTGGCTCTTAGTTACACATTTTACACAAAAAAAAAGTTATTCTAAATCATTTTGCCTTGTATCTGCTCAATCTGTATCTTGAAAGGCAACATTTAATTCCCTTAAGCTGAGTGCAGTTTGGTGTGTGCGGTATAGGTGTACAGTTTACAAAAGAACAGAGGTAAGAGGCAATAACTCAGTATCATTTATCACTTTATAATTGCACTAATTTGTCTGGCCAGATGTCTCTCCACTCCAACCACAGTCTATTCCAGAGTTCATTCATTAGCCGTGTGTGTACATGGTAATCAGTTCCCTGCGGCTAGAGTCCGTCAGGTGACTCCTCTAGTCTTACAACAGCCCTAAATATAGTTATGCTCCACTTCTCCCTCTGAGAGGCAGAGTGAGAGTGAGCGAAACAAAAACAGATTAACTAATTAGCGGCTCCATCATCTCTGCTCTCTGATGGTCTGTTTACTCATCTCTCTGGACAACAGTGCTACAGAGGCAGGACGGCAACGGTGAATCTCTCTGGGAGAGTCAGAAGTGAAGGAAAATGCATAATTTATGAAAAGCGTGTTAACATTTCAGCATGTTTACATTTGCTCTTTGATAGTTGGCATGACATTTTAGAATCAGTTCTGCCTGTCATGATTTAATATCCGAAATATCTAAACAAAGCTATCAGAGTGGAAAATGTCAACAGATAGGAAGAACTCAATTCAACCAGTACAATTAAAGGAGAATTCTGTGTTATTACTGCAGTCTTATTTTCACAATTTAGGCCATTCTTCTGTTGCCTGATAGAAAGACTTAATTGCTATCTAACATCATGTAAGTTGGCCTACCTCAACATATACAGAGTCAATCTTATCCCTGCATGTTGCATAATCTTCAACTACAATCCCGCTGTGATTCAGAGGCTAATCATTCAGGCTAATCATCTATCTGTAATAATATCTACATATTGTTGGGAGTAACAACGTGTTGCCCATGGAGAACATCTACACCCAGCCATCAGGATCATCTGAGACCCCAATCACCTCATCCACAAACTGTTATGCCCGCTGCTGTCCAGCAGACAGGACTGCAGCATCCGATCCCGCACTACCAGGCTCAGGGACAGCTTCCTTCCACAGGGTGTAAGACTGGTGAACTCTTGAGTTCCTCAATATGTCACTTTACTTGCACTGTATTGAGACATGGAGGCCACTTTACACTTTATACTACCACCATACTTATACTACAGTTACAGTTACAGTACGTACATATTCTACTGCACTGGCTCCACCTGCTTTTTTACCCGATATCTTGCTGTTATCAGCCTGTTTGTATGGCATTATTACTACTACCTATCTCGGACACACCAAACTGACACCAAAGAACAATCAGCGACAAATGCAGACTAATTGAGAAATATCAGTGAATTTGAGGGATCAGATGAGTTGAAGTTAAAAAATGAGACGATCCTTTTGTGTGTGTGCCCTCCTGATGAAGTTATTTGCTACTTTGCTCACTTCTTTGTCTCTTATTGTGCACTGATCAGAGTGATTTCACTCAATTGATGGCCTACGCCACATGCTAGTCGACCAGAAAAGCTGCAGACGAAGTCTGACGTATGCAAAACAAGTGCAGAACACATCGCAAAAACTAGGGCTACAGATGCTCACCAACAGTGTCAGGGCCTTAATTCATATAATTTTGGAAGACAAAAAATATAGGGACTACTGAAGGTCTTTGTAGAACTGTTTAATTACTAATCAGTAGGGCTTAAAATCTTTTTTTACTTTATAAAACCCTCACACTACAAAGGGGAAACAAATGACCTTGTTGTGCCGCTGCTGGAATCAGGGAGGCAATATTTCACTGCTAAACAAAGCTGCTGAAGCCATATTTGGGTATCTTCTAACCGGGCACATACACACATTCACACAGACACACACACACCTCTGCACAAGCCAGTCTGGAGTAAAGCGTCTTTCCCAATAAACTGATGTCAGTACTGAAAACAGATTAAGCTCGTCCATGTCTTTGTTCTTATCCTTGTGTGCTCTCCACAGGGAACCACAAGACACTCCACGACCAATGGTGAGAGAGAAAGGAGGTGTTTCCTGCTCCCGTGTCTGTGTGCCATTGAAGACCGTCAGATGACCTGGTTAATAAATGTATATGGCAGCTGAAAGGAGAACATCTTTAAAATGGCAATAACAACTATTATGTGAACATACTAAGGGCTTTGGTGTCTAACTAAACTGATGTTCATCAGTGATACAAGAAGAGATCCTTTCTCAGTGGGACAGAGATACCAGTGTCTCTGGAGCCTCAATATACCAAGATGCAGTACAACTGCCAGACATTCTGTCTTTTGGGTAAAAGATGCAACCCCCCCTTTTTCTCTGTTGGGATGATGTAACAAGTCGACATTCTTTGCTCTTCTCTGAGGGTATCCCGAGTAATTCTGGGAAATCACAACCAGAAGTGAAAAAACATTAACCTGCATTCTACGGAGACACAGAAGGGACATGGAGGAAAAACATATAGATAAAAAGGACTTTTGCATTCTCAAAATTGTTTCATCCTGAGAAATAATTAGCTTCCAGCCTGAATCCTTCAGAATTAAAGCATTTCCACCTAAAACATTAACTGACCATGAAATTTTAATGCGCACAAAGACCTCACAAATTACATGCAAAAAAATAAGAAATATGCAGATTTGTAAGAAATAAAACACAAATTATGATAAACTGTAGCATGGTGAAGTCTGAGAATACCAAACCCAGTCTCACTCCAAAGTCATCAAATACTGCCACTTGGTCAGTGGCCCCTTAAAATATGACACTGTATAGGTATCCCTCTAGTGTCATTTCTGGACGCACCAGCCCGTAAGTATAAAGAGTGAAAAAGTCAACATGTAGAGGTGGGGTGGATGGATGGCTCAAACAAGCACAAGACTTTAACCAAAGTAACATAGGTAAGTTATATCAGGTACGTAACATAACTTATGTCAGGTGCATCAGGTATGTAATGCAACTTATAACATAAAACAAACTGAAATGTGGACCTGATGATGGCACTAGATGAAAATTTGGGACATCACAAAAGTCATAAGGATTCGTCCTTTGGAGACCTTGAATAAATGAAGTGGTGGACCAACTGACCAACAATTTGCGCCTATAGAGCTAAGGCACTATTGTGGCTACAAATCTGGAAACAATGAATATCGAATACAAAGCAACAACAAAAAAATCATGTCTACTCCTACATCTTACAAACATACATCTCAACAATACACAAGAGACCTTCAAGGAGCAGGAGGAGGAGTCAGCTTAGTTATTTGCACCAGCACAAACTGCGTGCCAGCAACAATAGAAAAGAAGATAATTACTGTTTCTATCCACAGTTTGAACTTTGTTTAACACACCACTGTACTAACACAACTGTGTTAAGCGCTGATTTGAAGCTGTTGAAGCGCAAGGCCTCAGGTTAATGTGATGTCATCTGTCTGGCCTTTGTTTACTTAAATGAAGAGAACCATTTCGAGACGTGTCTTTATACCTAATTTCCAGTTTTATGATTGTTCTTTGTTGTATTTTTACCTCTCTTCTGTTAATCCAAACTGAAAAATGCCTCCATGTTTACCTCTTGTCTTAGGAAATTCACTCTAACATCCATTTCCACAGCACTAATTCCATCAGTACAACAGACTGCTCCCAGTTTCTCTTTTTTTTAAACCAGAAAAACTCTTTTCATCCATTTATTATTCCCAGTAGCTTTGATTTTGCCTGTGCTAATTTCAGAAGAATATCCCAATAGTTTCAGAGTGAGGCCGCAAACTTGTGACTCGACTCAAAATAAAACCAGCAAACAAAGCCACAATTTTCCCCCTTGCATCTGGTCTGAGCACCTGGGCTGAAAAGCCATTATAGTCAAAAAACATCAGACAAGCAGCCCCTGGAATAAGAAACAGCAAACAAGCAGATACATTAAAACTAAATGTCTTACCTGGTGAGGACGTATGACAGAGTTGTAGAGTAGATGGACATGGAAAGAAAAGACAGAAAGACAATCTGTTAGCTGTCATGTTAAGCACTCCATATATACAGTATGTGCAATATGGATATACAATAGCCCTATAGCCATGCCGCTCGCAAAGCTCAAATAACACAAGGGAAAATTGCCTTTAGTAGCAATTTGGTGCGTCTTAACATTCAGGAACTCAAACTGTCACAGTGGTGAAGAAGAATGCAAAAAGTCGGCAGAAAAATATGTCTTTTTCCACCTCCCATCTGTAACACTCTGCTCAATGTAGCATTGTTCACTTTAGCATCACACCTCAAAGTAAATGGGACAAAGACAAAAAATAACCTAATGGTCAACACACAGAGTGTAATTAGGACATCCCATCTAGACTCGACAAACTGATTAAGAAG
>NW_023339652.1:19315326-19317409 GCF_004916995.1 Morone saxatilis
CTGCTCGCTGTCCCCCATCGTTGCTGCTGTCATCGTCATCGTCTTTTTCATGATCGTCATCAGTCATTACTATTAATGTAGTTGTTGCTACTGTTGTTGCTGTACATCTGTCTGTCTATCTCTGTTTCTTTTTTTGGTTTTATTTCAGATTTCAATACCAAAACACAGCTGCTAGTGTTAGTAGCATCAACCCTCCACTTGAGTCTTGGAGTAACACTAATTCAGGAGCATGCATCATTAATTTGAGTAAGATTACCTGATTGGATCTCAATCTCTTTTTCATCGTCGTTTCACTGCTCCACTTTTGTATTAACTTCCAAAAATGTCAGACTGTTCCTTTTACAGGGACTCCAAGTCTTCTCCTCTCCAAACTCCTCCTCAGCTCTTACAAAATAGCTCCTCTCCTAACCTTTGTGCTCTTCACCCTCTGAATCTCTATTGTTCCTCTGCCCACTCACAGATTTACCATCTTACATAAAGTCATTAGCACAGGTGGTTCATTTATACAGTGTGACCAACGTTCAGATTTCTTCTCCGCTTCTCTTCATTCCACTGTTTTGCTGCCTACTCACAGATTTACCCTCTTATGTAAACTCATCAGTAAAGGGGGTCCCTTCTCACAATATTTAGACACCCACGCATGAGTCCAGCCTGAGAGCAATATGTAGTACCAGCAGTGGAACACAAAAGAGCAGGGGGGAGGAGGATAAGGATACGTGTGGAGGGACAGATTACAATAGAGAGACATGGGATTCACTGAGAGAGATGAGGAGCTGGAGATAGCGGAAGAGAGGGCGTTGACACTAAGCTGACAGAGAAGAACATTATCTTGCTGTTACACAGGCAGATTTCTTCCACTGAGCTGGAGAGCTCTCCATTTTCTACTTTTACCCTCCTTCTTCTCCTCCTATTATTCATCTTTCTCTGCGTCCTTTCTTCATTTAATTTTTCATATTCCACATCCCTCTCATCCCGCAGCGTCAGGTCATGTTAAAATGTGTCTCTATTTGATATCTGTGTTTATAAGGTTATACACATCTGGAGAAAATGGAGATCCTGGAACTCCCGGGGCATCTATATGTTTACCTCCAGATATAAAATGTGGCTTTTAGATTTTGGTTTGACTAGAAACAAATTTTCCTTCACCAAGGTCGTGAAGATTTGATCTCATCATTTAATCGTTCTACACATTTCTGCAGTCCAAATCAATGACTTGGAGCAAAGCAGAAAAACTATGACATTAAATTATTGAAGTTTTACACAGTACAAATCCAATATCCAATAATATTAAATTTGATACTTAATAGATTTTCCTAGATAATACAGGTGCACAGTTCATGCCTCAAGCACATTAAAGTTATTAAAAACTATCCAGTATATGCTTGACAATTAAATAGCTCTGCAATGCATTAAGAAAAAAATGCCTGTATCCAAGCTGTTCCTAATAAGGTTCTTTTTTGTTCACAAAATAAAGTACAAATACTTTTATATGGCTCTTATCACAGTTCCACTCAGTGCAGCATTGGTTTTAATTAGTTTTTTAAAAACAAAATAACCAAATAAACAAACTAAAAGTTGTCTATAAATAGCATCATAATATCAATTCCACTCAGCTTTAATCAAAATTAAAAGTGTCCTCCAGTGTTTGTTGCTCTGGTGCAGCCTTTGCCTCGGTTATTGAAGAACTCACTGTGTTCCACTGAGTGTTAACTGTTTAGGTGCTGTATCAGATTGGTATCATTGAACGCAGCTCTGTTACTACCTCCTCAGAAATTGCTCGCATTATTGATTGATTTTATTTATGGATAATCAGACACAAGAAAAGAAACAACAACAAAAGCGGGTCGTCCACCAAAGGTTGGCGGTTCAATCCCCAGCTCTTTCCGCCGCATGTCGAAGTGTCAATGAGCAAGATACTGAAACCCAAATTGCTGCAGATGCTGTGCATTGGTGTATGAATGTAAGTAAAAGCACATAGTTTTTATTTTTGATGAACAACACCTTGCATGGCCATGGTCATCACTGTATGAATGGGTGAATGTGACATGTAGTGTAAAGCACTTTGAGTGGTTGGAAGACTAGA
>NW_023339652.1:19317422-19318042 GCF_004916995.1 Morone saxatilis
GGCACTATATAAGTGCAGTCTATTCCATCCATTATTTTGAAGATATCACACAGTCCTTGACCATACAGACCCCACAGTACATTAAACACACAACTGTCTACTACCGTAACAAACTAAGATCACAGATTAAACGGATGAACGTGTGGTTGTCATGACCAGATGAAGATGACAGGACAAGAAAGGAGAACAGAACACACACATTCATCACCATGTTTACCTGCTCCAATTTATACCATCAGCACCTATATCTGTAAGACAGTGACTATGTATCTAAGGCAGTTAGAACTTGACTCCAAGAGGCTCGCCATCGTGTAACTGAAAAATCTACAATAAATGTTTTACTTTCGGTTGCAGAAGACTGTGATAGACACACTAGATAGTATATATGTATGCTGTATCAGGAAAAAAACAAAAATGGAATATTATTTGTTATATACATTAAAATATAAAATCAGATGCTTTATTTATGGTGTCGCTATTCTATCTTCAACACTGTTTGCAAACCAAAAGCACAGGGAGATTTCAGCTGAATCTGTAGTCATGTATTTGTCATGACTCCTGAAATAACACAGTCACTGAGAATTAAGATTTTTTTCAAACACACCCTCCCACTCACACAC
>NW_023339652.1:19318142-19320373 GCF_004916995.1 Morone saxatilis
TCCTTTGGTTTGTGTTTGTTTGAGCAACAGACAGACAGACTGTTACATCCCCCATTGCTGGACACAGCTACATAGACGTGAATGACAGTGAGAGAGAGACATTATTTGTAAGACGTCGTCACACACACCTAGCATTAAACCACGCTCATGCCGTAGCTGCCAGTAGTTCCTCATTGGACACTAAATGGTTCATAACCACTGTGGTTGGACACAAGCACATAGCTTGAAGCCTGGGAAAATGGATTCTTGTCTGATCTTGTAATCTTGTGATCTCGCCCAGCTGCTTCGCAAGCTTAATGCTCAGCATTCGTAGGCCTCTGCTTTGTTTTTTAATCTGTTTCTCACAATTCCATCAGTATTATGGATGTGCAATACTAAGTACCCTTAAAATCTCAACAATACATTATTTTTGTCAAGATCTACTCACATATTACATGATTCAAACACAAATGTTTAATTCTAGAGCACAAACTAGTTTTATTTTCCCCTTTAATCTCCATTGGTAGTGGAAGATAAGCTAATTAGCTCTGATGGTAGAGATGGGGAAAGAGGAGTAAAAGAAGACAAGAAGGGCTTTTGAGAAGATATTAGAGGACACGTAATGAAATGAGCCATCTTTGAGGAGGACAGAAGAGAGATGAGAGAAAAGTGAGAAGTAGAAGTACATGGAATGAAGGGAATGGTTCTGACACTGGAAGAAAAGAGGAGAGGGCAGGGGGTGTACAGGGGAGAGTCACTTGAAGAGGAGAAGATAAGTAGATGAGGAAGAAGAGAAGAGGACGGGAAATGTGTTTTTGGAGAGGAGAGGACAGAAGTAGAGTCAAGTGTTGAATTGAGGACATGAAGGAAGGCAAAGGTTTGAAAGAGGAAGAGAGGGAGAAGAGGAGCAGTTCTTAGAAAAGAGGAGACGACAGGAGAAGATTTGGAAGAGGAGAAGGGGAGATAAGAGTGGAGTGTTTTCTGTGGAAAGCAGCAGAGCTTACAGAAGCTATAATACACACATCCAGAGAGACCTGGCTCTTTGAAGCATGTGCTCCGCTCATGAGTAGTCTGCTTTAATCTACTCAGCCGTTGTGTGTATTGGCACCACACACTGCCAGCACTGTGTATAAGAGCTGGTACGTGCAGGAGTTCTTTGCTTTGTTGTATATTCTTGGTTGACTGTTTACAGTATATGAAGACAATCTTGGCTTAGTCGGACCTCTTCCCTGCCAAGCGTCCTCCCCGAAGTACACTCGGAGCCAGGAGTTGACGCACTCCTCACAGATTTACAGCAAGAACACAGGATTTACTTCAGTTCGGACGTGTTTGTCATGTAGTGGGCACCGGCCCGTTAGCTTAGATTGTCTGTAGTGTCTGTAGGCGGGTAATAAAATTGCTGTAGCACAGCTGCTGCAGGAAATGTAAAGAGATTAAAAAAAGTCAAATTCAGCTCTCATTTCTTCAACAAACATGTGGGCCTAGTGTGTAGAATCAGTGCCTGTGTCATGACAAAAGCATTAGCAGAAACACATTTTAGCATGCCAAGCTATCTGAGCCAAAGCATGGAGGGATGTGGAATCAAAAGTATGTTTAAAGGAATAGTTTCATATTCTGGGAAATGCTTTTATTCGTTTTCTTTCACTCCATCCAAGAAAATCCACCTACCATCACCTCTAAACCCGTTTTCACAGCAGCCATTTTGACACGTAATATAGGGGGGTGTTACCAATGATACTAATTAAAGCTGCAGTTTTTATTAAAAAAACTTGCTGAAACTTTCACTATATCCTGACAGTAGTACATGAGACAGATAATCTGTAAAACAAAATCAGGTTCATTTGCTTCCTCCTAGCACTCCTAATGGCAGAGTACAATTTGTAAGGTGTATGAAAGTGTGTGAATGGGTGAATGTGACATGTATTGTAAAGCGATTTGAATGGTCGGAAGACTAGAGAGACGCTAGTTAAATGAACTAAACTCAGAACTGATGCCCATAGCGCACCGGACACACCTTACAAAAGTGGATAGAGAAAAAAACAGTATAAAGACAGTATGAAAATAGTAAGAGTATGAAAAAATAATATAATATAAACACTGTACAAGAGAAAAAAAAAAGGTAAAAAACCACAACAACAGATAACACAAATACTAGCAGCAGTTGCACATGGGCAATAGATTGCACAGTAAGTATTGTCCCTTGATTATTGCACATTGTTTTATTATTATCAAATTATTATTATTATTATTGA
>NW_023339652.1:19320473-19325434 GCF_004916995.1 Morone saxatilis
AAGACAACCCTAGAAGCCGACTCACTACTTGGGATTGTGGGGCGGCTGCGTCTTAGAGGTAGTGGGCCTCCACCAATCACAAGGTGATTCAAGGGTACAAACTTGGATGCAAATTGCAAAGGTGCAAAGCTAAGGGGTCGCAAGACAAAAAGGGTGGGAACCACTGGTGGAGTAGCACAACCAAATTAATTCAAAACTGTACTGGAGTAATGTACTTAGTTACATTCCTCCACTTGTTGTCACTCACGTCTACCTTTCTTCCATGTCCCCCTGCCCTCTGAGCATAGTATTTAGGAAGCACTTCAATTATGTTCCTTTGTTGAGAGCAGTCATTTCTGTCAGGTCGCCAAGGTTAACGATTTAAATTGAATTAGTCCGGATTAATTTTAACCCAATGGACCCTTTGCTAAACCCCGCCCCCCTAGTTAATGTTGCTATGCCTGACAAGCTTTCCATTCTCGCACGGCACATGTACAGTTTGCAATAATAATGGTGACAGATTTATCACCCAAACATTTTTGAAGAAAAAAAAAGGGTCCTGGACTTCAGAAGTAGAAAAAAGCAACTTATTATTTCTTATGGCCATCAATTTTGTTGATGTTAACCACTGACTGACACTGACTCAGATTAACTCAAGTACTCCTTCATCAAAGGATCATATTTGTCAAGTCAATCAGATATAGTGGCAAAAGCTGGACTTTCCAATAATTTATCCATTGCATTTGCTAATTATTTGATTTCATCTGCTCACTTGCTAAATAATTTTCACTCTTAATAAGTGCCTGAATTGGACCAAAAATGGTGCCAGCACCCTAATTCAGCACGACCCTAACACAACAAAACCATAATTCTTCCGGTGTATTTTATCTTTTCAACAAGGACACTTTCAGTGCTGTTTTCTTAGTGTCTGGCTAGCTATATGTTTGCATGGAAATGCAGTTATTCAGGAATTTAGGAGTACCTCACCAGTAATGCTGTAACTCAGGGTTTTGGAAATGCTGAGGTCCAAAAACTGAACTTGCTAGATGGGTTTGGGAGGTAGGCATCAAAGCATCAATGTAGTTATTTTTAGGCAATTATTTCACAACTTTTATTGTCTTCCCAGCCATGCTCACCAGAGGTGGCGGTACTCAATATGAAATAAGGGTACTCATGTGGACAAAAATCAGAAGTGACATAATCATACATTTGACCATTTTAGGCACTGCTCGTAATTGAAATAACGCCTATATTAATTGTTATAACTGACTCAAAAGGGATATTTTTATGAATCAAATCATTAGTCATCATTATCGTCATCATCATTAGTAATCTTTACTAGTATAGTTGTTGCTATTGTTGCTGTGCAGCTCTGTCTCTGTCCTTCTCTCTTTATGTGAGATAACTTTTATTATGAATTGGCACTATACAAATAAAATAGAATTGAAGTGAATTTAATTTAATTAGTTCAATTCTACAATCTCTCCATGTACCACCAGGTGTACAAGTATGCAACCCTGGGAATCATTGGCCTAAGATACATATATGATATCTTGCTAAACACTGAGGCCAAAGCTAACAGGCCAGAGCAAAAACTCACCAGTTGTAGAAGACATGGAAGTAAATAAACAGTATTATTCTTGTAGAGCAGGATAGTTAGTTAGCCCTAATGTTACGCTATTAGGCTATCACGGTTGGTTATAATTGTTTCTTTGCAGTAATGTTAGGCTACTACTGTAATAAGGTAGTTAACTCGTTTGCATAATAATGTTTGCGGCTTATGTTAGAGCAGATAAACACACTGCTGACTATTTTCCTTACAATTCTGTGTTGTAATTTTGGCTGGGGAAAGGTTAAATAGATACCTCTCTTCAAACGTTCATCTTCACAGACCTGCTTTGTCTCATATGGTTGCTATGCTATGATTGGATAATTGCTTCTCGAGGGAGGGGTTTAGCCAGTTATACTATAGATAATTAGTCAAGGCCAGACAGGAGGTAAATATAAATGTTTATTTCATTATGAAATTATTATATTGTGATCACCAGAAACTCATGGCAACAATACCGAAATTATGAATAGCCTTTCTGTTATCTCATCACAAAATAATTTTCTTGCTTCCTCAAGATAGCAGGCACGTTTTGTCAAGATAATGAAACAAACTTCCTCGAGATGAGGCAACAATACATTGAGAGTCATCTTCGCCCTCGTTCTCTCTGGCCTTCTGTAGATTACAAACATGTTTTTCAGTAAACAGCGCAAAGCCGCACCAACTCATTTTTAAAATACAGCATGCGGTACAGAACCTGCAGGTCCTTGCACTTTGTCACTGAGGCTGTCCTTGTTAAAAGATAATTTATACAAGGTAACGGAAATCATTTATTCCCAGTGGAGGGGGGAGGAGCAGAGAAGCTCTCTCTCGATTGTAAATCAGCCTGGGAGTGTCTGGGTGCAGTTAATCTGTGCAGAGATGAGATATGACAGGATTTGAAATACTCTGTCACATATTATAAACTGATTAGTGTGTCTTACACGTGCAATAGTGAATATTATGGCAAGAAACATGATGGGCATCACTGTACTGGAGTACTGAGCTCTCTGTGTCTGCAGAGTGTGGAATTACCAGCTCTGCTTTCTAAATGATGACTTTACCTCATCTAAATGACCTCACCTTCTTTCCATTGGGAACACACACTGTATATGTGTGTGTGAGTAAGTCCTTAAAAACATTTTAAATGCACATTTACAGTAATATAATGCAGAAAGACCTTAAAAGTAAGGGTTAGGAAACAGAGGTCCACATAGATGTAAAACTATAGTCCACTGTTGGTACTATAGGAATGTGTGTGTGTGCTGGATGGTTGTTGCAGCATAGCAAACTGTTAATTACGTCCAATCAAATGAGCTTGACTGAATGCTCTGAATGCTCTGCAGGCACATGTATGGTAATCTACCTGATGGAAGCACCTAAATATTTTAACAGCACGCTGCTCTGCCCGCTGGTGTGCTGCATGTTCGGACTGCGGTATGAATAGCTACTAACTATTCAGTTGAAAATAAATCATGAATGTTACATGAAGAACAAACAGAAAGCACCTAAATGTAACTGGACTGAAGTATAGAGAAACAAACAGAATAAATAAATGTTCATGTGGTTAGGGTATCTCACAGTTCCAGTCTCAGCATGGTCAATTATCCATACTGTTAAAGTGCACTTCAACAAAAGCAACAGTACAGCTCCCATCATGTTTTTCATGGAATTTGTGGACTATGACTTTCTGCTATAGAGCTCCATTCTTGTCCAAAAACTTAAAAACACATCCGTGAGCCACACTGTTCCACTGGTTGACATGTTCCTGTTACAATGAACACACACTGTAGTTTATTTTGACTCAATCCAACATACAACATCTTGCGGCCCCAAATACTCACTAGAGCACCAAATGTTGTTAAAGAAAAAAAATGAAGAATAATACAGATTACATCAGCCTCCACCTTTAAGGTTTTCATGGTGCGTTACAGCTGCATCTGCTGCTTGTCGATCTTCTGTATTTGGATTGGACAGCAGCAACTTGCTACCGTGGCAAACCTGCATGATACACTACAGGTCGTTGCTCTCCACCAACTGTAGTCTCTTCACATGGCTAAATAGAGTGGGTTGTAGCTTAAAATAAAGAGATAATTAGCAATATTAACAGTTTCCAACAATGACCTTCGGTTTCGGTTTCAGTTAGAAGTTAGGGATGGGAATTGAGATCCGGTTCCAAACTGACCATTGGAATCATAGGCCACACAGCCTATCAATTCCTTTTATTAATGCCAGCATTTTTTTCTGACAGTTGCTGCTGGAAGAAATGGAAATTTCATCAAAAAAATCAAACTACTATAACTAGAGATAAAACAGTTTTGTTGACACTGAAAACCAATTTTTTACCATGCAGAAAATTGTTTAGGAATCAAAGTATCGGACTGATAAGCAAAAGTTGTATCAATTCCCATCCATATTAGAGGTTATAAAGGTAATCAACTCAGCAAGAGCAGTACACTATCACAAGAGTGGAGGGCACACATTCTCTCCTCGCTACAACAGGCCGTGGCAGTATGGCTGTCATTACACTTTCATTGGAAACTCCATTTGTTTAAGGAATCACTAGGCCTCTACCACCACCACAACCTTTCAGAAATCAGAACTGGAGGGCTGCTGAAGACAATTTTTTGTAACTTTCCTACACTCACGCCCACTTCACACAGTCACTGACCAGCTGTGTTAAGCTCTTTTTTTTTTTATTCTTCACGCTTATTGCATCACTTTTCATGTGAACAGAGACCAAAGTGCATCCTGTTTCCCCATTTGTAGGATTCATTGCATCCCCTCCCTTTTGGCAGAAAATCGTGGGGCTCCTACATTTTGAAGCATGAACTTATGTTGGATTGTGCACAACAAATCAAAACATTTCTGGTGCTATCCTAGAGTGCTTTTGTCCACAGACAACTAGCTATCACCGGGCCAAAACATGATGTCATAATGTGATTCACAGCCTTACTCCCTTTCCCTCCCTCCCTGTCTCTTCAGTCTTTCTTGTTACTCTGTGCCAGGCACTGTCTGCCCAATGAAGCAGAAACAGCATTAACACAATCAGTGAATGGACAGCAATGGAGGTATCCACACAGTTAGCCCTGTATCTGCACCAGCACCGACACTGCTCGCTAACTTCATCCGATTTATGGCTTTAGTCTGTGGCAGGGGAACACTCTGCAGCGGGGAACACAATGCTCCATAACACCGGCTCCACATCATCCACTTAGGGTGTGTGTGTGTGTGAGGAGGGAGAGATTTGTGGTGGGTGTGTGTGCTCCTATCTACAGAGTCAAACTGGAACCCAGAGGAAAAACTTTTGTGACACTGACACTGCCTGCACGCTGACCACTACAGCTGCTCAGTTTAACAGCTGCTTTCTAAACACAACACACACACAAACACA
>NW_023339652.1:19325517-19330891 GCF_004916995.1 Morone saxatilis
ACACAGTACACGCCTGTTTGTGCCTCCAACTCCTGCTTTTAAATTCATAATCATAAACCAAACATAAGCCTCCTTTGACTCGAGCAGCGGGCTCAACTCGGAAATCAACACACAATGTAGAGGGGATTGGTGGGCTTGAGCTCGGCTCTTCAAACCCAGATTGAGAACATTAGCGTAGTGAGAGAAGGCCTGGCAGCTGCCAGTGTGGATTGAGAGAATTTCATAAGCTTGGCACAGAACAGCTCAGATCCCCTCCATCATCGTAATCCTGGGCAGCATCAGTTCTAGATTACCTATTCATCCCGCCCGCAGCATGATGGGAGATGAGCCTGACAGAGAAGAGAGAGGGCAGGGTGCCATCGCTGAGGCAAAGGGGGTTTGTGATGTGGATTAGCCTGCTAGGCAGCTGCTGCAGGACTTGGGTTGTAAACTCAAAAATTAAAAACTCGTCAGCAGAAACAAAGTGTTATCCACTATTAATGAAAGAACAAATTAAAAAAGAGATTTTGAGAGTAAAGNNAGTCATAATGTTATGAGAATAAATGTTAGAAGAAATACCTGATATTTTAAGAAATGTCTTATGTTAAGATTAGATAAAGTGAATTAGCCTGCTGTCCACAATTATTATAATTATTCCCTTTTGGTAATTACTATAATATTCTTCTCATAAAATTATTTTTATGTTTATGTCATAATAAATTAACTTTTCTCTTACAAATTACAACTTCACTCTCATGGTATGTGTTTTTAGTAAAATTACAACTAAATCCAACATGACTTTTCAATTTTATCTGGATATATAATACTTACCCCCTTTTTTAAATTACAAATTTATTTAACTCTTAATTGTAAGACTTTTCTTGTAAAATTACAAATTTTCTCAGAATATTGTAACTTTTTTCTCATGACTTTTTCAAAATGACAACTTAATTCATATATGAATGAATCCTTTCTCAAACTATTGTGATTTTATTCTCAAAATTGTCTCCCTCAGTAGTGGCTCTTCTGGATGTCCAAGCTGTAACCTGAGCTCCTGTGATTAGTTGTGACCATCCAAGCCTCTCTGCTCCCAGGCATAAACTTGATGTAATCCCCCTGACACAAACCGAGCAGCGGCAGCAGCCAGTGCTTTATTCCTTTCTTCAACTCCCTCCATCTATCTGAGCAAGGAGGCTGGAGAGAGTGAGCGCGAGCAGATGGCAGAGGAAGCACAACCACAGCCAACGCAGCAGAAAAATTCCGCCTGTCTCTCCAGCCAGCGGGGATTAATCACACTTTGCCTCGCACCGACTTGTACCGCTACCAATCAGCTTCCATGTGAGAGCGTAGCAGCACACTGGAACACACTGCAGGGTGCTAAAAGACAGAGATAGGGTGGAGGAGAGGGGAAGCCAGATGGGACATTTAGGAAATTACTGCAAGCGAGTTTGAAAGCGTTTACTCATGAATGTGTGTGTGTGTGTCTGTGGGCGGGGGCGTGTGTGTTCAGGAGAGGAGGAGAGGTGTTTGACACACTTGACAACCAGCCAACTTCATGAATTTTGTTAACATCTGCTGGTATTTATTCTGCTCTCGCACACACACACACACACACACACACACACACAAACTCTGACTCTAGTTCACATGTGTGTTGTAAACACTGACGATACTCATCCCCGACTGGTTGCTGTTGAACATTTCTGGACAAAGATGCTGCTTGAGTCACCACATTGCCTTAAGTGTTTCTTTCCAACACCAATTGTGTTCCATAAATACATTTTTTTGTTATAACTACTATTTATTCAAAAACAGCAGGATATTTTACTGACTGAGCAGTGACTCATATTCCTTTACCACCTCCAAACTCAAAATCAGTTTATTCAGTGTATTTACATTTACACAGTAAAAAAGGTTGTGGGAGGAGCTGCTTATTCCACATATATTTCCCCACTAACAGTTCAAATTATATTATTCAAATTATATTCTTTCAATCATATCCTCCACACAGGAGTCCTGTGATAATTTAACAATCTGCATATCAGAAGCCTGTGGCAGATAAGGTTAGGCCTTACAGGGCAGCTGGACTCGCAAGATCACAAAATCATGTGATAATCAGTCTTGCCAGGCTTCAATCAATGCACTTGCACAGTGGTTTAGACCAATCAATCAATCTATGAGGAACTACTGGCAACTAAGTCTCACCACCAAGCTATGGGCTTGGTGGTGAGTGTGAGAAGGACTGTTTGCTCGAAAACCACAATGGTGGCTGCTAAAGAGGTTAGCATAGATGCTGCTAGCATCAGTTCTATCAGAACTGATGAAGAAGAGCAAAGAACCACACTGACAGCTTTTCTCCATGGAAAAGATGTTTTCACTGTTCCCTGACCTGCTTCAGTAAGAGTTTGACTACATCAATGGTCTGTTGATGTGATTGGTTAAAGTTTGCTCGTGATAGACAGATGGTTCATCCAATCACCTGCCAAGTATCTTTTGAAAGTGCCTACCATGTGGCAAAATCAGGTTAGCTGGACTGCTTGCTCTTATTTTATAATTTTTAACCCTAATATTGCCAAATTCACTGGCACAAACACCCACGCCGCCACACACACATATACAGATGACTGTTTTCGTGTTCCTTCCCTCCCTCCAAAAACAGACAATGCAGCTCTTGCATAAGGCCAGCAGTGAAGCAGCCAGTTGGTTGAATCAGTACATTTTCTTCCCAGTAATGTTACGTCAGGGCTCAGGACACAACAAGCTCCTGCTGTCACACTGGCAGCGTCAGACAATCAGGCCTGATGACACACGACTGTGACTGTATCAGTAATGACACAGCTGAGACTGCTGACTCTTCATCAGCCACACACACCCTTATAATAATCCGAATGCTGTTATTGCTGCCGTGATGACTATGATTTTGCTGTGAGGGATATCTGGGAGGGAGAAAGAGAGACAGAAAGAGAGAGAGAGAGTGTGTGCTTGTTCCTTGGCAGGTAAACTAAGTAGTGCTTGATCAGCAGAAATATATTTAACTGTCGGCCTACAGGTGTTTGCAAGTTTCTGCAGCTCATATTTAAGAGTTTTTTCTGTGAAAGACAAAGCACAAAGACCTAGTGTGAGAAGCCTACCTTCTACAAAATGTATTATTTATTACTAATTTGCTTTGCTAGTAACATTTTTGAGGAATAGTTGCCGCTTTGTTACCGTATTTTCCAAATAAAAGCTGGTAGTCAAATAAAAGCCAGGTCTCAAAAAATAGCCAGAGTAGTGGTCCCCACAAACAAATACAGGCCAGGGAATTGAATTGAATTGTCTTTATGTCCCCAAGGGGCAATTTGGTTCACCCAACAGTTTAGTCCAACACATACTCATTCGCACAAACACACCATAAAAACATGTATGATGAATAAATAAAAGCATAAATACACATGTACATTATATATATAAAGGGAAGTGTTATGAGTTATAATGTCTCAGCCAAACTGCATTTTAGAGTAAAATATAAGTGCTATAATATGGCAGCAGCTACATTTGAAGCACTGTATGGGACAAGTCATTGAATTTCCAACATGTTCCTGCAAATTTTCAGAGGGAATTAGAAATAAAGACATGTCTGTTATATAATCTTCATGTAAAGAAAGGGTACACGCCCACAAAGAAAATGTTAATATGCTGATATTCAGCAGGTAATGTTTATCATATCGCCAACTTAGTTTGGCATGTCATCATGCTAACAATTAAATTTTTTTTAGCATTAAATACAATGGCAATGTAATTACTTTTGCCGATGTTTGGTCAGTTCTAATTCACCCAGTGTAAAACATCAACCTCTCTACCAAATGCCATAGCAGTTCATCCAAAAGTTGCAGAGACATTTTACTCTGAACCAAAAAGGGTAGTGCTAAATAAAATGTCTGGGGATAACCAAAGTCAGTAGGATTTAACATCTGAGAATCGTGATTCTCAGCGCAAGATTTCATGGTAGTCCATCCAATATACGTGCTGACGTGCTACGGTAAGCGTACTGACTCATTTCCGGTTTACTTCCTGCTCTGTGTACACTGTTTGGTGTTGTAACTGTCAGTTAACGCTAAATATAAACTTAATTTACTCGTTACAGCGTCTTAACAGGCGTTATTCGCTTAACGATTAAACGTAGACTCGTTTACTTAACACCGTATTATCTTCCTTTTAGGACTTTTCTATTTTCAAAGTTTTTAACAGTTAGTTAATGTAAGATTAGTTGTTATGCTATGGCTTCTTTCCTCTCCTCTTCCTGCTCAGTGGTGTCAGATGTTGCAGTTATTTCTCTGCTCTTTTAGATAATGGATACATGTATTATAGTTAGTTATTCCTGCGCTTGAGCGAGGATAACTGAACTCTGACACCAGTGAGCAGGAGCAGAGGAGAGGGAAGGGGGAGAACATATCATAACTATAGTGCGTTGTAATGTAAACTAGGTGTGTGAAAAATTTGAAAAAATAGCGAAAGAGTCGCTAAAGAAGGAGTAATTACCGGAGGTTTTAAATGTAGGAACGATGTTACGTTTAATGTTAAGCGGGTAATAACGCGTGTTAAGTAGTAAAGTTAAGGGTTTTTATTAGCGTTAACTCGCACAGTTCAACACCAAAAGTGTACACAGGAGCGGAAGTGAAACCGGAAATGAGTTCAGTACGCTTACGTTGAATCAGTCAAGTATATTGTGGATACCATGAATCTTGCGCGAGAATCACGATTTCAGATGTTAATCTACTTGATTTTGGTTATCCCCAGACATTGTTATTTCACTACTTTTTTGGTTCAGAGTAAAATGTCTCTGCAACTTTTGGATGAATGTATGGCATTGGTAGAGAGGTTGATGTTTTATCACTGGGTGAATTAGAACTGACCAAACATCGCCAAAAGTAATTTACATTGCATTGTATTTAATGCTAAAAAAAATTTATTGTAGCTGATGATCAATGCCAACTAAGTTGGCGATATGAAAAATTACTGCTGATATCAACTATTAAATTTTCTTTGTGGGTTACCTTTCTTTACTTGAAGATTATATAACAGAATGTTTCGCGCTATTCTTTTAATTTCCTTGAAGGTTGCAGGGAAATGTTTGGAAATCATGATTTTCCCATACAGTGCTTACAATGTAGCTGTGATTACTTTACACTTATATTTTTACTTTAAAATGCAGTTGGCTTGAGATTAAACTCATCTTCCTATTATATGTACATGTGTTTTGACATTTTGAAAGATATGATGTTTCGTAATTTATAAGATTGCCATCACATATGGTTCGCTCCATCTAATGTCTCTTATCCCTTTGTATTTTACTATTCATCGTGTTTTATTTCGGTGTCATGCTCCGCTCCACCATTGAGTATGCTCTCGCTACTTG
>NW_023339652.1:19330991-19337127 GCF_004916995.1 Morone saxatilis
GAGTTTGCTGCCGTCACTCCAAACACAGAACAGAGGGTGAGCGCCAGGAACCAAGGCCCTGACAAGAGAGAGAGAAGAAGTGTGTGTTATGTGTGTGTAATATGAACACCAAGATTGTACAGGACCAGGACAGTCAGACGGGCCTATAAATGTGAGCCAGCAAGAGGCGCTCACAGTGCATCTACTCCTCCATCTAAAGACTGAACCCCAAAGTAAAGGATTTTTATTCTATGGAAGTCGTTTTTATTAAGAAAAAGCAAAAAAATCTGTATAAAACTAAACCTAAATGTATAAACTGTAACATTTCCTCATTAAACTGTAAATAAAAATAAATCAAAACTAAAAATGTTTTGCATGTTAAGTGGGAATTATGAGAAAAAAAGGCTTCAGAGGGAAGAGACTCAGTTTAGGATGAAAACCGCTGGAACCATTTCTGATTCAATCCAGTTATCTAAATTAATTTTCTGTGATTGATTAAGCTGATGGTTGCAGCTCTACTGGACACGCAGATGAAAAACCAGGATCTATCCTCTGTTCGGATGTTTGGGGACCAGAGATGTGAAAAGAGTTAACATGTGGAGCTGATCGTGGAGTCAGGTGCGTAACCTGCAGCGCGGCCCTCCCGTCACGACTGTGGTATCCCGGCTGGCAGCGGTCGCCACTTCTCTCCGGTCACTCCTGGTTTACACGCCCCCACCACATTCCTCTGTTGTCACACTGAGGAGACTCTGAGCCTGCAAACACACACACACCACACACCACACCACACACCACACACACACACCCAGACACACACAACCACACACACACACACCAGCACACACCCACACCACACAACAGAGCGACGCGTCAGCCATGTTAACCTTCCAACCCACGTGTAACACAATCGGCTCCCATGAACCAACCCCCGTTACGGGACAGAACTGGTGGAACTGTGTCACCTGGACTCAGCTGGTTTCGCATTTAAGCGGCCCCGGTTTGCTGCCGCGATCTGTTAAATACTGAAAACGCCACAAGCCTTCATTCAGCCGGTTTCACGTTTCACTGGCAGACTCATAATGTACATCACGCATATTCCACTGATCGATTACCTACCTCCCACTGCAGTTTTATTACTGATGCATACTGTAGATGAGTGGCAGGCATTTGTCACCTAATTGAGATTTGTTACAGATCTGTGTGTTCAGGATGAAAAGTTTAAACTTTGGGACTAGGTCAGTGAGTGTGTCTGTGTCCAACTCCCTTTCCTCACCAGGTTAGTTAAGTGACAGACAGTCAGTGAGTGGTGTCTGTGTCTTCAACCTTTCCTCCAGGTTAGTTTAATGACTTTTACTGGAGTCAGTGGTGAGCAGATTGTGTCTGTAGGGTTTGAAGAGAATCAGAGTCTCCACTGATGGTTGAAATAAAGCTTTTCCTTCCTTAAAACAGCCCGTTTTTTGAATGGAGTTTGGTGTGACCAGTGTGGAGCAGAAGGGATCTTTGAACCTTAATAATTCACATAAACTGAGCTGACCGACCTTCTAATAATGAACCTTGGAAACAGCAGAAAGTAACAGGAAGTGGAGATCAATGTTAACAAGAAGGCCATGAGGTGCTGTTGAGAGATCTGGAACTCACCAACGTTGTTGCAGCCACAGGGCAGGCAGCGGCCGCCGCTCTGCTCTCTGTAGTAGTTGTCAAGGCAGCGCTCACAGTTGGGCCCGTCGGTGTTGTCGGCACAGTTCCTGCAGTGACCTCCGTGACCGGTGGCCCGGTACAACTCGGCATCGAAGTAACACTCAGAGCTCTTCCCGCTACAGTCGCAGGCTGAGAGACACATTCACAGGGTTACCCATAATGCTTCAGTCCACTTTACTGTCTGCAGTAGCGGCTGCAGTAAAAGAGCTCAGCAGACTTACGCAGACATTCGTTGGGGTTTTCGGCGGTCGCTCTCCTCCACGGCCGGTCGTTGTAGAACGGCTTGCAGACGTTGCAGTCGTCGCCCTCCGTGTTGTGTTTGCAGTTACACAACAGCTGTCCTCTGCTGTTCTTCACACACTCACTGGCATGGCCGTTACACTTACACCTGCAGCACAGAAACACACCTGTAATACCTGGAGAACAACAGCCATGTTTCTTTGAGACTCAGGGATTAGAACCTCCACTAACAACCTCTCTGTTAACCAACAAACAATTATTTAGTCCTGAACTATCTGTTACTCTGTGCCATAAACTTCTCCACACTGCTTTAAAAACTCTTCAGATTTATATTAAATATCTGACATAGGAAAACAGGAAGAAAGCCAGAGCCTCGGAGTTTTAAAATGACAGCGGTGGACGGGGCAGCGCTGATACTGTTTTTGGGTCTGATGAGGTTTTTCCGCCCGGTGGCTCTGAGGGAAGGCTTTGTTAAACTTCCTCGAGGGGGGAAGAGCCCCTCACAACAGGACCGGACTTGCTCAGCAGCCATCTTTTGGTTATTGTCTCAGGTGTTTGTTGGCAGAGAGATGTGGAAAAACTGACAGCGAGAAGGAACTGAGGCAACACTGCAAAAAGCTGGACTGCAACATACATACAACTTCTAATTATTGTCCACAGTTTGAGTTGTAGAAACCTCTATCAGGCAGTATACCATACGACTGCACTCTGTGTGAGCAGCTGCACTGAGAGAAGGTATTTTAGAATAAATAAATCTGTATTAAACAAGGTTAAAGCTTCGTGTGTGGGTCAGCGTTCAGGAATTTAATCATCGTTAGGTTGTTGGATGAGATTCTCTGCCAGAAGAAACCTCAGTGGAAGTTAAACTCCTCTCGTGAAGTCACCAATAATACAAAGGCCTCCAGAGAGC
Source organism: Morone saxatilis (assembly GCF_004916995.1). Lineage (NCBI taxonomy): Eukaryota > Metazoa > Chordata > Actinopteri > Moronidae > Morone > Morone saxatilis. Next base: position 19,333,819 of record NW_023339652.1, read on the forward strand.
AGAAGATAAACTGTCCTCAGAGATCGCCTAGCCTTTTATCTTTGACTTCAGTTAGCTACTGTTAGCTTTCAGACCGTTAGCTTTGTTCAGTTCAAACTGAAGTTTGAGTTTCAACTAAAATCTCAATGTTCACCAACACAGTATGAGCTCAGTGTGTTTGTACTCGAGATTCAACCCGTTTCACGTCCATCACAGGGCTGAAGAATGAAGAGGACTCTTGAAGCTGATTGGCTGATGAAGCTCAGCTCTCAGGTGAACAAGTTCAGGTAAATCAGGGTGGAGCTGACAGAGGAAAAGACTCCTTAGAAACCTCCTCCTTGGATAAATAAAGGTTAAATCCTGCAGCTCTGACAGGTGCTTCAGCTCAGGACTCTTCCCTTTTCTTCCGTCCGTCATGGAGGTCGGTCCGCCCCACTCCGGTCTCCCTGTAATCCAGCCCTGCCGGCCAGGAATGCCAGGAATGCTGGCTGTGTAATGGAAATCTGCTCCACATTTCAAACAGATTATGGCTGCAGAGGCCGTGCAGCGGCAGCCTGTTTAACGCGCTCGTAATGCCTGTCGAAACCTTTTTTTTCAGACGCGCAGGAAAAGGAGTTGTATGTGGATTCAGGCCACAGGGAAGCAGACCACACAGTGACACATCGAGACCAGCACCCACAAAACCACCTGACCGCTCTCAGTCACAGCTTCCTTTGTCTGAGCAGGTTTCATGAACCTCAGGCTGCTCCAACATGTTCACACTCAGATGTAAACAAGCAGATATGTTCTCAGTATAATTAGATTCACTGCAGCACAACATATCTCCATATAAAACTGAACTAATGCATCATGGAGATTAATCAAAATATGAACCCAATCTGATCCGTTTTGACTCCCAAAAAGCTACAAACATTGACATTCAGTCTTTTCTTGCTCTTTACCTTCCTCCCACAGCGAAGTCAGAGATGGCGTAGTAGTAGGACTTGAGGACCTTGGGGTCGTTGAAAACCTCGTCTCCGAACGTGTTGAGCCTGTTCAGGGTCACTCTGATGTCGGTGGCCGTCACCCAGTCCTGCAAGAGACACAACATGGACGCACTGTTAGAGACAGGGGCGCAGATGGGATTTTTGAACTGGGGGGGACCAAGCTGTCAGCAAATGATTTCAACTCAATAAGTTATTTTTGTGTAATTTGGGCTTTAACTAGCGCTCAAGTAGTTACTTTCCAGAATGACAAGGTATTAATATATGGGCCAGAGCCAGGCACACTCAAAGTGTCTTTGGGAATTTTCTAGTTAAAATAACATTATACATAAAAATTAAAAAACATTAAAGCTATTCACCTACGGCCTAAAAAGACTTTTATTTTACATTTAGCCTACTTCAGGTAAGAGCAAATGCCGTTTATTAATGTCAGACTAGCTACTCAACATTACAAAACGATTAGCTGGGAAAGTCAACAGGCAACAGGCGTAGGATAGCCTACTTACATTGTTTGTTTTTTGAAAAAAACGCTCTGATTGTTTTCTGTTTCTTCATTTTGTTTCTTCCATTGAATTGAAATCAACCCCCGCTGCTGTAATACCCGTAAGACAACTGGTCTGATCCACGGCAACAGGCCACCAGGAGCCGCTTCTACCAGCTTCCTCCTTTTAGGACCCTGGGGAGTGAGAGTCCGTGCCTTATCGGTGTGTTCATTTTACACTGAAACAGTCGGAACTTGGCAGCTCCGGAAAAGCGTAAACCCAAAGTTCGGAGTGCCCCATCGCTTCCCAGCTCCGAACAACAGGTCAGCAACAAAACAATTGACTCCACTGTTTACGTGAGTAGCAGCCATACGCAACTGGAATTCTATGTTGGCATAAGTGAGACTTATCCAGGACTTTCCGCAGTTGGAGACTCCGTACTTCATGGGGGTTCTGATTAAAATTCTGACTTGGAGCTCGGAAATTCCGACATTCGTCACAACTGGCAACGCACCATTAGTCGTAGCACACAAACGCCGGGCTCTCAATGCACGCTGCATGTAAATTAGTCTAACTAACGGAACATTAATCCTCCGTTTTACCGGTTTGTCACCTTATGTAGGGACAGTGGGGGGGTCACTATGAATCTGAGGGGGTCATATCCCCCCCGTCCCTAGTGCCATCTGCGCCCCTGCTCCTCCATGTTAGGTTGGTACCTTCCACTCAAGCATCTTCTTGCATTTACATCTTCCTTCAGTTCACCTGCAAGGATGTTAGGTCTGAAGCAGGTGAGCACATCCCACAGACATGTGTCGGAGATGTAAAGGAGGCAGAGTGCTCCACAAAAGTGATTACTCTGGTCATGAAACGGCTGATTCATACGCTGCATGAGCTTCCACGATTGATTTTTCTCCTGAATGGCAGACGGAGGCTAGACCTAATGTCTACGTACTATTTTTCCTGCAGTGCTGCTGGCATCCCCCGAACAGCGTTTGGGTAAATGTGTCAACCCCGTTCTGCTCGTCTGCCTATCTGTGGGCTCATAGAAGCAGACAAGCCCCCAAGACTCATTCCCTCACTAACACGCTGCGTCTCAGACAGACTGCAGAGACACCAACTGCCTGAAAAACACCCTCACTTCACACGACGTGTCGGCACTCACATCAAAAAAATTATAATCATGCCTTTCTGAGGTGAAGATTTCTTTGGCAAAATGTTTGATCATTAAATATACATATAAAAAACATCTCTCAGACTGTGAATCCACATTCTGCACTGATGTGAACACTTCCCAAATAACCTGTGAAAAGGGAACTCTACCAATTTTCCACATAAAGGTGTTTCCAGGTGATGAGGAGTATTGTAATAATATGAATAAAGTTGTATAATAGGGTTGAGTATCTGGTACAGATAATGTACGTATTGAGTACGAGTATCATCATAATAAATGTGTCAATATCAGTACTTGTAAATATAGCAAATATTATTATTTTTAAACTTCTGTAAATAGTTCTTTTATACTCGTGATCAAAAATATTTATCTGAAGATAAATTCTGAGGCTAAATAAATTAATTTTTTTTTAAAATAAAGCAACTTCCCATCAACCCATCTTAATTTCAGGCTTAAATGAACAATTTCCAGTTTAAGCAACACCCACGCCCGGTTTAAGCCCTGTCCATTCTGAGCACGGTTACGAATACAGATAATTTAGTTAGATGAACAGATATAGATACAGTTACCTTTTGGTAGTTCAGATGGAGCTGTGTGGCATCTGATTAAATGTCACTTGAGCTTGAAAATGACAAACGGGGCGCCTGGTTAGCTCAGTCGGTGGAGCTGGTGACCCATATACGGAGTTGCTGCA
>NW_023339652.1:19337214-19338155 GCF_004916995.1 Morone saxatilis
AAAAAAAAAAAAAAGAAAAACATTTTGGATTTGGTTATGATCCCCAAGATAATGTCTGGAAATGTTATTATTAATCACTGATAAAGATTTCAAGTGTTGGAGACCATGACAATCCAAATTGAATGTCAATCTGGCCAGTAGTTGTGACGATCCTGATCTTGACAGACCAGACCATAAACAGAAATGTTGAACTGATGATGGTGATAGATAAAACAGAAAGAGCAAGAACACTTCCAATACAATGCAGACTTAATAATGATAATAATTTGGATAGTAATTGGTGACATTTCACAACTGCAGAAACGAACGCAGGCTGAGAAAGGCCCAAACTAAAAATTAAAGTGTCAAGTGCAGACACATCAGTGTAATCAGACTTGTGAGCAGATCTGAAACATTCAATAACACCAGTCGTACTGGATAGACAAGTGCATCCTTGGCCAGCGCTGAGATCCAGATGCTCAACGATGCATTCACATCACATTGTTAATTCCCCAACCAAATTGGTTGCTATGCCAACACTCCTGATAACCAGGGAGCTCACTGTTGATCTGTTTAGCTATCTTTTGTTTTTAGGTTATTGTGTAGTCGATGCTGTCTGCCACTTGAGGGAAAACATTTTAGATAATACATATTAACGATTTATGAGTTGGTAAAGTCAGAAATACCGCTGAAAACTTTCTTGATGAATAAAAGCAGCAGGGTGCCTTACTCCTACCTGTATCACTCACACCCACACACACATAGGGGCACTATAGTTATATTAGGGTTTTATGCTCCAAACTGTGATGTGTTGAAGTGCAACAAGTGACCTTCTGACAAGGATGGTCGATGTGTTTATTCAGCTTCTGGGCTCAGAAAAGTGTTAGTAACACAAGTTTGGTGAGGACAAAGTGCCTGCTAGGGTTAAAGGCTGTTGCCACACAGATAGTGTGTGTGTGTGT
>NW_023339652.1:19338255-19343351 GCF_004916995.1 Morone saxatilis
TGTGTGTGTCTGTGTGTGTTTGGACAGTAAGCACAATCCCTGTGTCCTGACCTGAACGGACAGAGACACTGCAGGGAGAAAATGAGTATGAGGCATTCAAAGGCCGCATGGAGGAGGAAATAGGATAGAGTTGCAGATGAAAACAAGCTTGGGGGGGGGGGGGGGGCGACGACGACGACGACGACTGAAGATTCTGTCCAGGAAAAACATGTGTGTTTCCTGTGGCCCTCCTGACCTCACTTCCTGAGGATCACTTAGGAGGGGCCATTAATCATTTTCACAGGCAACTAAATCAGGCAGATATTGTAAATGAACTGATAGTAAGATCAACTATACTATACATTAAACTATACTGATGATATTACAAAATAATGGGGCAATGCACAGATTTTTACAGTTTTCTCATCGTGTTGTAGAATGTGTTCTGTGGCACCAGAGGGTTTATCTGGGCTTGAGCCTGGAGACTACAATTGAAAGCCTGCATGAGGCTCAAATGTCACTTTCCGCAACCACTTGTCCGTGATAATCTGTCTGACGTAAATCTGCAAGGATCTGCATGATCAGAAATTTGGGGCTGACTGTAACACACTGTAAACAGAACCATGTGCACGTCCAGGTCTGTTCTACCTTACAGGGACCATTTAAAAAAAAGTAACAGTTCTAACCAAGAATTCTGTCTCTGTATTTGTGCAGTACCTATACATTCCTACAAGGAGCACATTCTGCAACAGTAAAAAGCAAACAGCAGTGAGCAAACAAGCCAAATCCAAGCAGAATGTGAGGATAATCCTTAGTTGAGAATGCACTCTGACACACTTCCAACACTTATTACTACGTGACAGAATAGTTCCACCAATTCAGTTCTTGGGTGTAGGACACGGAGCAACAGCCGGCTGAGAGATGGACCTCTGAACTTCCTCCTCTCCACCCCTGAGTTTGTCTGCCACGTTTCAAAATCCATTTCCCACAGAAAGGTCTTATCAGCCAGTTGAGAAAAAAAAAACTCAGAAAATCTTACGACTGGGGCAAAGAGAGCAGATAACAAAAAATATATCAGAATTTCAATCTTCTGGCTTTCTAATTGCTTCTTCTTTATCGGTTTGTGCAACCCTGCACTCGCCCCTCCTGTTGGGCCTCTGTTCTCCCTCGTGTCTGTGTCCGCCTTTGGTATAATGACCTCCAGACTGGGACCACTTGCACATGCACAAAACACATGCGGTGGTGCAGGTAAAGGCACAAACATTATCGTATACAAGATGCCGGAAACAATGGAGGATCCCAGGAGAGGTCATTCAAAGTCATTTCTCTCTCTCCCTCGTCACTGATTTAGGCTGCTTCAGCTGGGATTATTCATTTCTGCCTGCTGAAGGACTATTTATTAACAGCCACCAAAAGCAAATGAATCAGCTCTCTTTAATATTTCCAGTGTTACTTTGAAGCAGCGTAGAGGTCAAGCTGCCTGTTTGTCCAGATGCTTTCCTGCTGATCAGGAGGAATGAAAGATCTCAATACCCCGCTCTTACAGAATGAGGACTGACAATTGTGCTTTTTAAAAAGAGCCAATGCAGAGGCCTTGGTTTCCTTGTTTGTTTGGCAATGAAAACACATCTATACACTTTCATTACACTTTGTGGACATGCATGGTGGTAAGGAGCAAAAACTGAAGTTTAAAGGTTTAATTACATATGTGTAGTACCATATGTCACCCATACACCAGTATCTGGTCAAACAATGAAAAAAAATTTTTAAAGGTATTTTGGGGTATTCTCACTGGTATTTTAGAGTTCACTGAAGTGCTTTCTCGATTATGAAGCCACCCGAGCGGAGTGTTTCTGAGGGTGGATGTATTACATACATTTATGGCTGGACCTCACTGATAACTGCACAAAACACAAAAAATTGTGTTTAGACTTTATAACTTAATTCCGTGATTTTGGTAAAACAGGATCATATTTTATAGAGAAAATATTTTCTCTGTGGTTTACAGAGTTTGCTGATGAACAAACAGCTTTAACTACATGCTTAAGTAGCTAACTACTAATTAAATCTGCTGTTAGTGGGCAACAGAACTGGGCTCAGCGGCCAGAACACAGCCTCCGAGACGGACAGGGAATATCGTTACAGTACTGAGGTCATTTACAGAGTTTCCTGATGGAAAGATTGATAAGTAGCAAATCCCTAACTGCTGTTAGTTCGGTCAGCTGTGCGGCTAACCTAGTTGACTCAGCCCTGGGATGCCAGGAGTCAAACCCGGCAAAAAAACTACCTCGGTACTGTATTCCCTGTCAAACTGGCACCGTTAGGCTCGGAGATTGTGTTCGGTTCCGGGTCCAGCTGTGTTCACTAGAAGGACACTGCCGCTAGCTCATGGTGGTGGGAGCATAACGCACATGCTATTGGGAAATACCAATCAATATTTGCAGTCCCTCCCTAGCTGGCTGTTTTTAAAGAAAACAAACGTGAATATGTGGAAATATACAAAAATAGCACTGCATTTTCCGTTTTACAGGGACTTGACATGAATTTTCAGGCTAACACTCTGGAGGAGGGCTAGTTTAAAATATTATGGCGAATTAACTCAGATGAAATCACACGGTGGAAACACTACCGCTTTTGTCCAGAGGGGCCGCCAGAATCAAAGTTCCTTGTTGTGGCTTTAAATGCTATTTATCTCCCTTGTATTTTTGGGGGGTGAGCAGAAATCTCAGAGACAGATATCTAAAACCTGGACAAATAAAACTATTATTATGTGGATAAATAGATACAATAAGTTAAATATAAGGTTATTTAATAAAAATGACCCTTAATAATGTCAATATATTCACCTATTTACATGGCCATCATTTAGAAGGAGAGGAGTTAACAGCTAATTATGTTATACTGATCGGTTTTAATATTTCTCTAATGTGTGTAAACAAGCTTTTAAAGAGCTTCGGGGAATACATGCATTACATTAGTATTCAAATGGAAGGATTTCAAAGGATGGTTTTAATTTAACATATTTTGTATTTGTATGTTTCTTTTTAGCTGATAATGTGACAGCGCACAGCAAGAAAATATAAGAACAGGAGAGAACAGCAAAACAATAATATACATAAAAAAAATCCTGGTTTGTGTGCCGGCTGGAAGTCCTCAGATTTGTTTTTTGCTTGAATAAATACCCATCTAGAACACACACACACACACACACCACAAACACACACACACACACACACACAACACACACACAGACACACACACAAACTCACAGTCTGACCCCCTGCATTAGCAAGAGGCTGAGACAGAAAGGTCAGGACATGTGCAGAAAGCTTTCTTATCGCTCCACCTGGAATTATATTGTCATGCTGCATTAAATGGTTGGGGGAGGATGATGGGTGTGTGTGTGTGAGGGAAAACCACCAAGGAATTAAGAGAAAAACAAAGAAAAAGCCCTTTAGCATTTTAAGATCATTGTGTACACATTTCCATCTTCTATAGAAACTGATGTTTGCTGTTAGCATTGGGTAGATTTAAAAAAAATAATCCCTCAATGTCTTCAACATCTGGTTTATCTACTATTTACCCAGGAAAGAGGAACAGATATATATCTTTTATAAAGTAATTCTTCTTGTGCCAAAGATTTTACAGGACTCATTGTTGGTTATCTGAGGAAGCACAGTTTTATAGGGGACCGCTACTTTTTCATCATGTGGCAATATCTATGAAATATTCACAACACGATATGGTAGCTCTGAAAAACTTTTGATTTTGTGTCAAGTGTTGCTGCAGGCTGAGCTGTCAGCTATTTCACTGAGTAGTGGGTGAGAGTCAGGTTGGGTGGCGTACCCTTGGGCTAACACACTCCACAGGAAACCGGAAGCACTTAAAAGCTTCACCCCTAATCCAAATGTCAACAGAGTCAGCCGACGTAAGACACCCACGACACGCAACCCGAGACTGCATTCCTCTCTCAAATGGCACAAGAGCTCAGAGTAAGTCTAAAATGTACACAATTGTAATCCTATGAAAAAAGAGCATTTGCAGGTACGAACGAAACTGAAGCCATTCAAATACTTAGAGTATGGTGCTAGGTTAAATGTCAGGAATCACCAGATTTCATCAAGTCATCCAGTAGTTAAAGTGAATTTTGAATACACGACTAATAAGAGTGTTCAAACCTACAACAATAGCTAATCTAATTTGACAGACGAGTTGAGCCAAGTAGAGTTTCAACTTTTTGACCAGTGTCAATCTGGTACCGTTTGAAATCAGTCAGACTTTTGATACCTTACAAAAAATGTTTTTGAATGTTAAAGGTTATGTATATGAAATTCACTTGCCACTAGGTGTGTTGTACTAGAGCCCCAGCATCTCAGACCAAAGCAATGGGGATTATGACGGACCAGCCACCATTGACAAAACCAGTAATTTTATCTAGAAGATAATAACATACTTTAAACTGGACAGAAACAAAATAAAAATCACCAAAACCATCTGTGATAGTCTTTAAATCAAAATAAACCTTTAATTTATTGAGTTACAGGAGAAAAAGCTGCAAAACAGACGTAAGTACGTCGACTAATTAGTACGTCGACTAACTAACGTTTTTCCCCTCTGACAGACTCAGATTGAGTGTCTGACAACAATATGGAAAGGATCCCTACAGAGATAGACCTTTTGTTTAACCAGAAACAGCCGGAATATTGCTATCACTGGCCACCAGACTCCAAAGACAAAAACAGTGATTTTATCTTGCATATCATCGCAAGTTGTAACTTGAATTGAAGTGGAAAGAAACTAAATAAAACTTACCATAACAGTCTTTGTTAGTCTTTCCACTGGTCCAACATTCGCCAACTCTGGTTTGGTCGGAAAAAAAACCCTTTTACTTCACCAACATACATGAGAAAAACAGCAGTTTTAGGGTCTCACATTTTTACATAGATAATAGTTTTTGCTGCTGTATTAATGTTTTAAATCTCATATATACATACATATATATATATACATACATATATATACATACATATATATACACATATATACATACATATATATACACATATATACACATATATACATACATATATATACACATATATACATACATATATATA
>NW_023339652.1:19343451-19345990 GCF_004916995.1 Morone saxatilis
TATATATATATATAAATAAACCTTTAAATATTGTCTAAAGCTGAGGTGTGACGATCAAGACCACTTGAGCGGTCCGAAGAAAAATTTGAGGGGTGATTCTGTTATACTCAATAATAAAAATATTTTTTTCTTCTAAAAAAAAAAAAAAAAAGTCTATACTTTCACCTCTTCAGGCCTCTAAAAATCCTCCAAATGTTACAATCTAAGAAGAACAAAAACTCTCAGAAAACCACTGGTCAAACATAGCCATACAATAACTTTGCCTAAGTAAAATACATTCTAAAATAATGATTCTTATCAAAAACTGTCTGATGTCAATGTAAATTTTTCGATAATCTGTGCCACAGCCTGTAACCCAGAGACACTCAGGTAAACCAAAACTGTCCGAAGAAAGACATTTGGGAGGCCTTACTCTCTCTACAGAGCCATGTCTTAATATGTTTCTCCATGACTGAGCAGCAGACACAAGCTCAATTCAATCAATTGAGCAAGCCAGAGTTCCTCCACACTCCAACAGCTCAAAGTTTGGTCATAAAAAGTTTCTTAAAGTCCATCAATAAATGATCTTTAGAGAGTAAATGCTTCATTACTTTTAAAGAAACTGTGTGTTGCTAGCTTATAGTGAGTGGTAATGTAGGTTTGTGTGTAAACTCAAAGATTGAGTTTTTTCAACCACTTTATTAACCCAATTTATTCTGATGCATTTATGAACCAAGCTGTATTGTTCAATTTACATTGACACCAGCAGCTTCAGAAACTGTCAAACTCTCCAAGATTTACCTTCAGTGTGTCACAAAATAACTATGATGTGGTACAATTTAACTTCTACATGCCACAAAGAACTTTCAACATGTCACAGCGCGTGACATGGATACAATTAAACTTTTACATGTCATAACAAGACTTTTACTGTCACAGTGAAACAACTGCCTGCCACTGTAAAAGTTTCACATCCAAGAGAAAATTATTCTTGTCACTTTAACCATATTCCAAAAATCAGTACGAAGTCAGTAAAATTATGTCATTATTACAGCACTAATTAACTGATTTGGAAACAATGGCATTTGGTCATAAACAACCCTAGAGATTAAATTAATTGAAAGTGGATACCACTAGGTTGTTGTGGTCTGGTTGGATGAGCTAAGACTCTGAAAGATATAGCAGAGTAGAGACGTCACAAGAATATATATACTGTATATACTTGGCACTAAGTTAATACCAAAATTCTTTTTTTTTTTCTTTTTCATTTTACATTTCACTGGTATTGGTGTCGACTACTAAATTTCTGGTATTGTGACACCCCTAAAGCAGAATAAGCATCACATGCATGTAAACATGTAAAGAAAGTATCAGGGTCAGTATCAAGTAAAAAAGTGTTCAGTGATCCATGGGGGATTGCAGAACTCTTCTTAACCATGTGATCATATTTAGGATCAGGATCCTAAACGGTGGTGACTGGTGGTATTTGTGCCTGTCTCTAGTCCGACCTTGTCTGTAGCGTCACAGCCCAGATTCACTCAGCACTCAAATGCCTCTGGGTATCAGCCGGCCTACATGCACATATCTGGACGCCTCCAATAAACTGAGCCGGAATAACAGGGAAGTCATTTTCAGAGAGCGTCAGGTTAAATGGGGTCAGCAGCGTCTTTGGGGCTCCACAACTCGCTCTGCTGCGAGGGTGGCCGAAAACCCTCAAGGTCAGAAGTTTGATTGAGTGTCAGACTGAGTGGATGCAGTGAAAGTCACCCACACATGGAACAAAGAGTGAGCTGCAAAACCACTTCCTGACATTTTCAAGAGTTTTATTTTGAAATGAGATATCCACACAGAAAAACAAACAAAAAGCAATGCCTTCTCTTCTAAAACAAGAAGGCACTCAAAGGGCACAAACCTCCCCCAACGCTCAACAATTCTCCAATTTACTGGTCCACCCGAAAACAGCATTCCTATGGCTTAAATTTGAAGCTGAATTGATTTCTTGACTTTGCAAACATCCCCGTGGGAATAAGAATCAAGCCTCTATCTCCATTAGTTTCACAGTTATGGCACCAATCAATAATTGTTTAATGGTGGAACTCTCAGATCTGGATCACCACCAAAATCAAATCGACTTTTTTTTTAGTTCAAGGCCAGTCATTTCAGCAAATGTATTGGTAATGCACTTTTTGAGATATCCTGCTGTCACACACAGACAAGCTAATTAACAGACATTAAACCATATCTTGCTTACTGCTTATATAAGGACATAGTTTGTACTGGTAAAAACAAAACAAGATGCCTTCTTGCTTCAGTTAGGGTTATCATTTCTCATAACCCGATGCCTACTTGTGCTGTAGAGGCAATAAAGAAATATATGGCTAAATACTAATATGTGTACTCAATGTAAAAACTTCTTCATTACAAGTAAAAGCCTTGCATTTAAAAGACTTAAATGTATGAATGAAGTATCGTCATCAAATGTACTTGAAGTATCAAAAGTATTAAGTATTAAGCTGCTGGAAATTCAATTTCCTTGCAGGAGTCATCCCAAAAGGATCAA
>NW_023339652.1:19346090-19352408 GCF_004916995.1 Morone saxatilis
TCTCCCCGTCTGATCGCAGAGCACCGCTCTGTATTTACCATTGTAGAGAATGCGTATTCCTCCCAAAGTCCCAGATGGCACCGTTGTCATGTCCCTTGGGCGGATCCTGCAAGGACGCCGAGCTCCCAGTAGTCACTGTCTGCCAACCTGCAACAGTCCCCCAGCTGCTGAAGTCCCTGACCTCTAAGCGCCAACTGAGCCCAGGACAGAGCTTAGGGGTTGATCCTCCTGCTGGGTTTTCAAGGAAGGCTGCCCCTGTCCCCTCTGACCCATCCCTAACGGTACAAAGATCCTTCAGACCAGGATGAGTTCGGAACCTAGCGTGTTGGGGTCCAGAATCACAGGAACGTAGGAGGCCAACTTTCTCATCTTGTTCCAGTGTTGAAGTCAGGTTGCCGCAGGGTTGTTTGTGCATCCTATCAGAGTTCCTGACACCAGTTCTGACCCTCCCCAATGAGGGGGCGCTGTTGGATTCTTTCCACCTGCAGCCTTGTAGTTGTTCAAGGAATGAAGACGTCTGGCAACTTTCAGCTCTTTCCTCCTGTGGCATCTGAACTGTGGTCTGAAAGAAGCTGCTATCTCTCCTTGCTTCAGAAGCCGTCCCATCTTCCCCATCATCCAATCTGACCCTTTCTTGCTCCTCTTTCCTGCCCTCAAAGCAAGATCTTGGTCTCCCTCCCTCTCCTCTTCCTCTTCTAGAAACTGGTGAAGCTTCTTAAACTGCTCCTTAATCTGCCTCTCTGTGTGTCGGGCCTGGACCTTAATGTGTTCTGCTGTTAGGTCATAGTTCCCTTTTACCTGCCGTAAGAGAATCAGTTTCTCCTGTAAGGGCTTGAGTAACTCCTTGAGTTTTTCCCTGTGATCTTTTGCAGCTTCATCGATGGGCCTGAACCTGTGGTCAGTGTGTTTTTCGGAATCTCGACAGACGACACACACCGGCTGCTGGTGGTTCAGACAGAAGAGCTTGAGCTTCTCAATGTGGAGATTGCAGAGAGTTTCCGAAGCTCTCTGATCTCTCTCCAGTAAGAAGGCCTCGCACAGGTTTTTTAACACCAAATTAGAAGGTGGGTCACTCGAACATCTTCTCTTACAAACCAGACACTCATGGATTTGCTTCTCGGCCCACCAGCTCTGCAGGCAGGTTTTACAGAAGCTGTGGCTACAGGACAGAAGAACAGGATCTCGGAAGATGTCGTGGCAGACCGGACACGACAGTTCCCTCTCAAGGAAATAAGATGCCATGATAGGAGTTGTAAACACAGCAGGCAGACAGCACAGTGAGTGAGTTAGGCGCGGTCTCACCCCCTCTACCAGAGCATTTCCTGCACTTTGAGCTGTGCTTTTTCTGAAACTCTGTCAGTGTTCAGCAGTGAGCTGGCAGTATTCCAAGTGTTCCAGTATTTCCAGAAGTTTCTCCTGTAGCTGTCCTCTCTTCGTGGGAGCAGTAGGTTTTTTTCCAGACAGTGAACCCTTGTCTTTCTCACGGTGTGTGTCTCTCTCCCGTCAGTGAGAAAGCAAAACAAACGCTGTTTCCTGGTTTGTCTGATGAGTCAGAGGAGGGGTGGAGCTTTGTTATGCTATTAGACTGAATGCATTCAGTGTGGTCAGTAATGACTTCAGTCTTTGGAGTGGTTAGGATGCAAATGCTCTGCTGTATAATAACTTATTAATTAATTGCTATTTTACACAGTCGGCTAATGCTGAAATCCATACCATTATACCAATGAACAATCATTTAACACCTCTACATACACACACATATTATATATACACAGTATATACACAAAATCATCTTCTGGTTTACTGTTTTCTTATGTGATGTATTAGAGGGGAACTTTCCCCAATTACCTATCTATCGATTTTAAAAGTATACCTTTTATATGTGGATTGTGCACCAATTTTTCACTGATATTACTCTGTAAAGGTACTCAAAAGGATGCTTTCTTAAACAAATAACTTCATTTAACAATATCTAACTTAAGTATTCTTTAAATTGTTAAATTGTCAACCAGTTCTAGCTGACACTGCTGAGAGCTGCTTCTTCTCTCTTACCCTGTGCTGTTTGCCCAAGTATTTTAAATCACAGCACATGCTGCTGGAGAAGTATTTTTTTCTGCATTATATCCCCAAAAAAAACTTCTGATCAGCGTATATAGGATAATATATATGCCAGTACTGATATATTACCAATATGTCTGTAGGCCAATAATAGCTAACAGATATATTTGGGGCAATGATCCAACAACTACCTAATCCTAATTCATCAGTTTTTGACAAAATAGTGTGCTTCTAGGTGATCTTATGTGTGTTGTCACACAGTTTGACTTCTTGACAACTACACAGACTGGTACATTTCTGTTTATTTGTGTTGTCTATTGCCAATCCCTTTGTTCTGATGATTATTTTGTTATAGCCCCTGTGTGTTATTCTGGACCTCTGAAGAATTATCCCCTATATGCACATAGTAGGGACACCCTGAAATTCTGGGCCAATACCAATACTGATAACAGTGTTTAAAATAAGAATTAGACAGATTGCGATTGCCAATACCAATGTTTTTTTTGTTGTTATCTATTCACCCTTTTGAGCCAGGGAAACAAGGAAATCTACAAAGATTAGCATCTCTGCCTTGTTGCAGCTCAGTCTATTTCTCTTCTCATGCAAGATACGAGACACAGAGCAGAACCAATAGCTGAACTGGGAATAACCGACGCAACATTTAGCCAGCGCAAAATTGTTGCGACACAACAAATAAACATCAGTAGATGTCAACAAGGCAAATATTAACTGATACTCATGTTTGGCTGATATATTTGTGCATTAAACATAGGTCTGATATTGTGCCCACTGATGGCACTTTCTTCTCAATGAAGAAACCAATTAACCAAGTTGTTGTAACAGAAATACCTCTTACATCAGGATATTTATTCATCATTATGAAAAAATGTTAACTCACAACAGCTAACACAGTGAACACAATGTCAATCAATGTTTTGATTTACACGATACTGAAATGATTCATGAAACATCCAAATTGTTGATTAATTAACTTAATTGAGTGTCCGATTTTACACTGTTTCAGCACTACAGACAATGCTTCTCCCATGCCAGATTCTGACCGTGTAAAGTATTTAATGGATTATTATTTTAGACTATTGCCATCCATGTAAACACACACTGTGTTCTCTTTTGTTACTCCTTGCTCCTGTAGTGGCCCTATTTCCCCTCTGGGATGATTTCACCTTCAGATAATCTAATCTCAATGACACTACAGCATTTACAATCCTCATGTAAATCATCCTTGGCAATGGAATGTGGAGCATGTGTTTCATTCTGAGAAAGATCCAAACACACGACCACAACCACAAGCTGTCAGAGGGAAAAGGTCACATGTGGGGAATGAATTTCCTCACGCCAAACCCTTTAATGCAGTGTCGGAGTACGGTATGGTGTGCAGATTTGTGTGTATTTAGATTGTACAAGAAAGTATTCTTGAGCAGATCTGCCCCACCCAGCCAACGACCCACTAAAGACTCTTTGTCCCAAAAAACACTACACTTGTGATATTGCAGAGCTAGTATTATGTGTGGAAAACACACACCCTCACAGACACAGACGTCCTCACTGTCAGTGTTGTCAGTGCTGCTTGTTAAGATGGAAACACCTGCAAAGTGTGTGACTGAGTGATATGTCCTCTTCACCTCCTCTCTCTCTATGCTCCTTAATTCTCTTCATTTCCTCTGCTCATATCTGCCTCTGCATCTTATGATCTGTTTCACCACAGAGGATAGCTCTAACCACTGGTTTGCCCACACCCACACCCACACCCACACACACACCCACACCCACACACACACACACACACCCTTCGTGTCTTTCCGCTGTCGTGATAACTGCTCAGTCTCACATGGAGTCCAGTGGATTCAGAGCTCAACCTACAAACTGTAAAACTGGACTGTTCGCTTCCCCTTAGTAGGGCCTCAGATCCATCTTTTGTTACACAAAGAAACACACACACAAAATGACATACATGACCACATTTGACTTTTGGATTTTGACAGAGCCTTATAAATGAAATGAATATGCACACAGGCTTACACACATGCACTTCTATGTTTTAATGGCTTACTCACAGACACGCATCGGTTTAGGTTTGGTTTCTGCACATATTTAACCTAAACGTCAAAAATGACTAGAAATGTTTTTCTAATCTCCTGAAAAACTATGGAAAATAATATTTAGTTTCAATGATTGGGAACTGAGAGTGAAATTTCACATCAATAAGCACAAACAATAACAATATTAGGTCACTCAACCCAGACACATGCATTACTCTCATAGCTCTGTCCTTGTTTGCTCTATTAAACCTGCTCCGTGCTTGTGAATGTGTTCCTGCATGCTGCCGGTCTCACCCATTAGTTGTATGAAACCTGCCATACTTCTAAAGCGCAGACATGCAGCTGTGCAAGTGAACGTACACTGTGCAAGCACAAGTATGCAAACTTCTTTAGTTTCACTGTTCACATACAGACACAAACTATACAGAATACTTGACCTTATCCTACTCAAAATCTGCACATCATATCTTTTTTACTAACAATGAAAAAAGCACCTAATATGAAAGGTGTCACTCAAATCCACACAAATCCACAGAAAATTATCACCAACTCTTCAGTCTTCTCAGCTCTAATGTAGCCTGGAGCGTCTAGCCTGCAGCACAAATTAGGAGGTCTGGTAAACTAACCTCCACATTTTTTTTCAGTCCCAACTAGGGCTGCAACTAATTTCATGAGAAAATGTCAGAAAATGGTAAAAAAAAAAAAAGTTTGATCACTGTATCCCAAAGCCCAAGGTGACGTCATCAAAGATGTTCAGTTTACTGTCATAGAGGACTAAAGAAAAATATTCATATTTGAGAAGCTGGAATCAGAGAATGTTTTCTTAAAAAATGACTTAAAACAACTCACTGATTATCAATCAATAGTTGGCGATTAATTTAATAGTTGACAACTAATTGATTAATCAACTAATCATTGCAGCCCTAGTCCTACGCCACGTTTTTGTGCAGTAGTACTCCTCAACACCTGAAAACTCACTTTGATGTGGAAAAGTGGTGGGGTTTCCTCTTAATGCCTGCAGATGTATTAGGCAATTTTATATTGGATTTTTATTATTTGCGCTTTATTGTAAAGAACAGCACTGTATAGTATGTAATTTACTTTTATTAGCCAAAAACAAATGTCTCTCTTCATCCACTAATCGGAAGGTTGGTGGTTCGATCCCCGGCTCCTCTCACTGCATGTTGAAGTGTCCTGGAGCAAGACAATGAACCTCAAATTGCTCCTGATGCTGTGCATTGGTTTATGACTGTGTATGAATGATTAGTTTCCATTCTGGTGAGCAGTTGGCACGTTGCATGGTATCAGTGTATGAATGTGTGTGAATGGGGTGAGTGTGGCATGTAGTGTGCGCTGTACACTACATCTAGTATTTGTTGAGTGGTCGAAAGACTAGAAAGGCGCTATATAAAGTACAGTCCCATCTCCAGAAAACTTCATCTATTGCAATATATGTCAATATTGCAATATAAAATTACATGTACCATTTTAGAGAATTCATATCAATATTTCACCATATAAATCCACTGCTAATTTTGCATAGAAAGCTTTGCCTACCACCGTCACCAAAAATATTCTTACACATATAGTAAGACATTAGGGGTTTAAGAAAATCTCTGTACACTTGAGTACTGCGATATTTTGTTTTGTAGTAATGTATCAATTCTCAAATACACTGTATTGATTTTTGTGTTTAAAGGCTTGCTAGATAGCAGTGAACTGAGGGCTGTGATGTACTAAACTTTTTTTACCTAGATTTTGTGCATAAGGTTGTGCTTTATACAGACAGTTTTCCTTAAATTATATATTTTTTAAAACACAATACATTGCCTTGCTTGCAGTATCACAATATATTGAATCGTAACCCCTGTATCGTGATCGAAGTCAACAAAAATATGTTGTGATTAATCCCAATTTGAATGATCCCATACCGTCCCATATGCCTTTTCACAGCGAATAAGCGTAAATTAGCAATAATGTGTGTAGTCTGTAGTTACTGGTTCTAAATGTTACAGTTCATTTTTCTCTGTTGCCTGTTTCCACCTAGCAAGTTGTGTTCGCAATTTCACCTTAAAGTTGCACTTTAATCAACTTTATATTCAAACGAAAACAATGGGCTTACTTGTGTAATGAAAAGAAAATTTAAGCTCCCAGGATACATTCTGAGAAGTGCTTTCACATATTCATTCACACACACACA
>NW_023339652.1:19352456-19354122 GCF_004916995.1 Morone saxatilis
ACACACACACACACACTTCTTCTGAGCTTTATTGTCTTGCTGAGCATCATTGAGTTTTACACAGTGGCTGAGAATCAGCTGCTGCTGCGGTGGATGCATGGAGTTGTGGTTTCTGGTGGGCGGGGAGCAACAAGGCTACGTTCATGTTACTCTAACTGTTTATTTTGTGGCGCTCCCAAAGCACAGAACGGCTGCCAAGCTAAACCAAACACACACACACACACACACACACACACACACACACACACTGGAGAGAGAGAGACGTGTACAAAAATGGAAGAGAGAAAGAGGCAGAGACAGCCGTGGAGGCCTGATTTGACCACTGCCCCCTCCCTCTGTTCTCAGTTCCAGGTTACACTCTGATTCTCTTTCATTTTCATTCCTCCATCCATCCTTTTCTGTTCATTTTTTATTTATCTGTTTGTGCATTAGCAGAGAGACGGAGTATCATGAGTCTCGCCAGCTCTGTGAGCCTCCGATAACCTCTTCTCCTCTTTCATCTCTGCATGCTTCAGGCTTAATGACAACTCCACCAACCAGGCCCTGTTTGTTAACTGGCCCACTGCAGGGGGTCAAAGGTCAAAGGTCAGAGTCAGGAAAGTCATTCCAAACCAGCTGGGGTGTAGTTCTGACCTTGCAAACTCTCTTATGGCTGCTCATTAAAGCTATATGATGCTTATGCAGTGAAATATTTATATCCCAGCTGCTGTGTTTCATTATATCTGCACTGTTACAGCCTTGTTCATGGGTTTATCCACCTTTTCCTATATATTTCTACCTCACATATTTGATTTGATATTTGAGAGCTTTGAGAGCTCCACTAAAATTAAAAAAAACTTCCAAAAGTTTCCTGCTGGGTTGTAGTGGTTGCTGGTCCGTGACAGAACGCATTTAGATTTTGATTTCAACGCAACATGTTAAAGTAAAAACAGCAGGTCAAAAGGTTTCCGCAAAATTGAAACATCAACAGTAAAGGTTTTGGTGTCACAAACACAAAAGCTTCTTTCTGAAGCTGGCAATTAACAATAAGGGTGAACCCCAGCGGGCGACAGGATACAGAAACCAATTTCTACACTGCAAGAACAGAACAGCAATGCAACAACATGGCACAATGACTACAGGCTTGACTTCACACCAAGAGTCTCTCCCCGTTGCTTTTTCTATGCTACAATCCGACCCACTACATCTGCCGATCCCATTTCCCCCCTGGGTTGGCCATACCTCTAAAACCTAAAGATGGCTGCAGCAAGTGCGAGCTCTGTCTAGACACTGTCAAAATGCATTCTGGGCAATGTGAGGAATGACTTACTGCAGTATGAGCAAACTTGGTTCTTCTTGTAAACAAAAAAAACAAAGATGAAGATGTTGCACCACTGCATGCCTTGTGAGTTCAACTCACAATGACTGGCATCCTGTCACTACGGCACTGTCTGACTGTGTGTGAATGGGGGGTAAAGCCCTGCCACTCCAGAGACAAAGGAGCACACAGAACAAAAGTTTTAGAGAGAACCAGTTAACATGCTGATAAGTTTGATACCAGCCTAACCAGTGATGACTATGGGGCCATCAAAACCAAAGGGTTTATCCTCTGTGGAGCAGGAATGTGCTCAGTATATTGAAGGAAGTCCCAATTAGATTTTGACTTATGGCCTCCGCACACCAACCC
>NW_023339652.1:19354222-19362161 GCF_004916995.1 Morone saxatilis
CAGGTCACATTCCTCGTAGGCGTAAAAACCTACTTGGCAATAAACAAAATTCTGATTCTGATTCTGATCCAGAGTATGAATGCTCTCAACTTTCATAGAATCTGTTATCCTGCACCTGGTGTACCTTGAACACAACTACTTTTTTGCATCTTCTAAATTGACTCTGACATAAACATTGGTGGAGAAAAAATTAAAAAAAACAAAAATAAATTCAAACCCCTAGGATACAGGGCAAATCCAAAGCCACATGATAGAAATATGTATTAGCAGGGATGTCCCGATTTGTACCAGATACAATACAAAAAATTTGTGATTTTGTAGGGATATTATACAAAATGTCATGAGAATTCATTACTGCACACATTCATGAAGCCATGAGTCTGTGGGAAAACACTAAGTTTACAGCACAGAGGCCCACTAGTAGCACCCACTGGGACTTTATAGCAGAGAAAGAGAGAAATGATGAGAGAAACAAGCACACTAAAGTCAACCAGGAATACAACCACTGCTTTGGACTATATACAGACTGGTGACCAATTAAAGGACAAACCTGAATAAATGAAAAGGAGAAGCACAACACATGGTAAAGCTTCTATACAGAGCACTCAAACTGACAGAATGGCTTGTCACTGTGTATTCATTCAGCTTAACCTCAATATTTACTGCATTATGTCTACACTACAGATCTACTACAGACCCCAAGTCCCCCAATTCTGCATCTTCTCACTATCATCCACTGCTAAAGGAACAACTGCAGCATTCTCAGGGGTTGTAGATAGGACTGAGTATACGTCCTCAGATACAGAAGTATAATATTCAATGAATCCTTCACTTCGTTCTGTAAGTGATATTTAATGTAAATAATCAAACTAACTCAACTTTCATCTAGTTTGTGAGCAACAGTAGCATGCCACAACCAAAAGAACTACAGTATATTATACACTAATAAACAACAAAGGAGACACAATGGATCTACTGTTTCAGATACAACAAAGCAGATGTGAGTCACATGATGATCAGTTCCATATTCTGAGAAAAATTGGAGCTGATTCTTTGTTCCTGGGCTGACATGGACAGCACAAGCAGCAACCACAACAGCTGAGTGCTGAAACCAATGTGCAAGTTGCAGTTCCTCTAATAGCATCGTAGATGCTGCCTCCACAATAATCAAACTAGTTTAAAATCGAAGGGAAAACACAGAGTCCATCGAAAATACAATGTCATGCCATTTCTTCTGTGCCCCCAACAGCTGATTTCATTTCTTTATTTGTGATTACAACAGTTTGAACTGAATTTGCAACAAAACCTAAATATTACCATGGAAAGTCATGTAGCTACAATATTGTGGAATATAAGCTCACTGACCCAAATAATGGACCTACACAGAACACATATATGGCAAATGGAAAAATGAAAAACAGTGTGATAAAATCCATTAGTTTTAGCTTTTGTTTTTAACTCATAAACACATTTTTGGGGAGTTTAGGCCCAGAATGTCCCGTCAACATGGTTCAAATATACCTGGAATATTGACTCTCCTCTATATATAAATATGTGAAGAAAGTGAATATCAATCTTGTTATCAAGACTTCAGTTTCACTTTTACAAAGAAAAGTAAACATGCATTGTTTTGCACACTTTATACTCTACCTCAGAAATACGAAAGGGTTCTATAATTTGATAAAGAAAATATATTTTGTAGATTTTTTCTGAGAAACTCTTTTTCAGTCATAATAAGTCTGAATCTCATTTTGTCCAAATTATTTGATGAACTGTATCGAATCGTGAGTTGAGTGTCCAAAGTAAAAATGTATTTCATAAAAGCTGTAGAACATGCATAGTAACACATGCAAACAGATGGCATTTCTGAGCAGCCCAAATTACTCTGAAAATAATATATGGCATTGAGCAGTAAGTCCCAAATCTTTCCCCAAAAAACAATGACTGACATGCAATCAATGGGACAGCCAGGCAGGTAAACATGTTTCATTTCACTAAGAGCAGTGCTGTGCCTTGTTTAACTGAGTGAAAGTGACTAAACATTCTACCGCGACACATGAGAAGCTGCCATGTTTCATTCCAAGCCAGAACCCCTTTGCCGTGCCACGGGTCAGTACCACAGCGATTAGTTAGCTGTGCAGAGCTAAACACCAGTTGGCAGGACTTCAAAATCTTGGCAATCAAAGAAAAAAAAATGTTTTGAAAGGCATTTGGAAGATATTGCGGCAGCTCTGAACACTGATCAGAATCTAAATGAGAAACATGCAGCAAGCCAACTGAAAATGTGGCCAGTCCTTCATGTTTCAGTTCTCCCCAAAACAACAGTGGTTTGGACTGAAGGCACAGTAGTCCCAAAGCAGAAACAAAAGCCGAGTTCCTCATATTCCACTGGAGCTTTGCACGCCCTGCAATCAGGATTGCGTCAATGTTTGTTGATGAATCAGTGTGGTTTAAAACTTGGTGTTTAGTCGAAAGGGTTGCCAACAAGTGAGCTTTATTGCAGCAAACCAACATGTGGCCAAACTTGTGTTTAGATGAATCCTAAGGCTTTACATTGCAACCAAGGACATAAACAGTTTCAAAATAGAAACCTGAGCATCAAACAAAGGCGGGAGCAGTTTGACCCCCACCCTGAAGGCTTGGGCCTGGGGAGTGACCGCCTGTCAACGCGCATTTAGAGGGCAGCAGTGTCCTTCAACACCACGGATGTGGAGGGAGCATCGGGGCCGGGACTCCAATAAAGGGCTGATAGAGAAGTGACCGAGCAAGAATTTGGGAGGAATTTGAAGGATTTGAAGAAGTGGTGACCATGCAGTGTTGTTCAGCAAATATGAGACTAGGCCCAATTGTTCAGTCAAATGCTGCTCATTGTATTAAAGGCTGTGAATGTGGCAGTGTGGATCCTTAACCTGCAGTTCAGTCTGAGTCAGCCAACACCAGAAAAACAGCAGTGGCTGCCTCTATCAGTGCCTTGTCCTCGCTGTGACTAATAACAGAGGCTGCAGTTGACACCTGGTACAAAAATGTTTTGCAAATGACCATTTCTCACCAGGTTCACCTTGCAATCAAATCTTGTGTTGTCGGCCAACATACAGAGAATAAAGACACATCTGTGTTCCACTGAACAACTAGAGAGGACACTTGTGGTAGTTTTCTGGTACCTTGCCCAGACAGGATGAGGTGGCTTGTCAGTGATGCATATACGTTTACCCTAAACTAGTGCATCCGAACCTCATAAAATTAAGCTACTTGTGAACAATCTAAAGATCTGCTACACAAACAAAATGGTATTGACACAGTATGGGGTTTTGGGGTTTGGTTTGGGCTGTTTTTGTTGCATAAAGCAAGAGAATGTGTGTTGCTTTGCTCTAGAAAGTAATCAGCGGAATAAAGCTCAGAGCAGTTCAACCAAAAGGTGAAATTTGCTTTTTAGATTGGTTTTATTTGAGTAATTTTCAGATGCCTGAAGGAGTAAACTAACCAGTATTTCACAAGAAAACGTTTAGGGTTCAGTATTCTGGTGCCAGTACTTTTTCACTAATGAAATTAAAACGGTTCACTATCAGCCTAGAATACATATATAAGACTATGAATCTGGCCAAGTATTCAGTGCCACCCTTTGATATGCTACAGACACCTTTCAGTCAGTATTCAATACAAACATCTCTTTTGTTCTTTCCTATCCCATTCGCCATCTCAAGACCACTCGGTTTTATACTGTGAGTCCTTGGGGTAGATCCAGAAGCATAGATTATTGTTTAATTGAATTTAATTAGTTGATTTGTCCTCACTGCTGCACACAATCTCAAGCCTCCCTACACCCCCTCTGAACGTGTCCTGTTCCCGAAGTGTTCTCTGGCTGCACTCACACCTGCATTCACAGCTGTCCACTTGCCACACTGGACCGCCGGCTACTCACTCAAGTGACTGTCTGCGTTTGCGTGCGAGTGCTCAACACGTGTATCACGGGCTTGTATATTGCACTCATTGCACTGTATGCATGAGTGTGTGTGTGTATGTGTGCGCATTCCGCATGCATTCATACATACTGATGAGCAGCGGTTCAGGGCTATTTATAGAGCAGCTATATTAGCTCACCGTATGTGTCAGCTGCTGCTCTCAAAATGGCCACAGACAGTACGAGCAACAGCGGGAAAACTAGGTGAGAAAGTAGGTAGAACAAATGAAAGTGGCTGCTCTCAACCTCAGTGTGTGTGTGTGTGTGTGTGTGTGTGTGTGTGTGAGAGAGAGAGAGTTGAGATGCTTGCGGCTTTGTCATCAAACAGGGTACAAGATATATATTCACTGTAAGCAATGTGCACATAGAGTAGTTGCTACAACACAAAAACATGTTCCAATGCCAAGACAGAACAAGTAGCAGCCTTTTCAGAGCGAGACTGAGTCACCTGGCTTGTCAAAACTTGCGTACACGACGGCAGACTGTGTTCCCGAGCAATCTCCATTGAGTGTGGTCAAGCTGTGTTTGAAGAGAGAAGAGAGAGACAAAGAGAGAGCATAACGATAGAAGGAAAAAGCCTCAACCCAGAAGGACGTCAAGACGTGGGACTTTCAATAACAGTGATTGTCTGTCTGTGTGTGTGGTTTGTGTGTTGTATGTGTGTGTTGTGTGTGTGTGTGTTGTGTACATGTGTGTGAACATGTGTGTGTGTGTGTGTGTGTTACAGGAGAGAGAAACATAGATGTTTGTGAATCCCTCCGGCGGGGCAGAGAGGTGGACGTTGATTAGAGCTGAGGGACATCTCTTGTGCCTGCAGACCAAACAAAGCAGCCCCTCACCGCCGGAGACAAAACTGCCCCTCTCCCTCTCTGCATCCATCGCTCTCCTATAGCTCTATCTCTCTCTCTCTCTCTCTGCCACACATTCCAACTCACTTGATGAAGCAGCGAGCTCCCTCGAATGTGTATCCTTCCTCCCATCCTGTTGGTAAATCTGCGAGGACAGGGGAGGGGGAGAGAAAAACACAAGAAACATAAGCAGCTGTGCAGAGAGATATGAAGCAGATTGCACACGCGCACCTGCACAGCAATGCAGTGTCTGGACCACGAATAGCTCATTTGGCTCGTGCTCTTTAATGCCCCCCCCTCCCCATTAACCAGAGCAGATACTTAATGGTTACTCATCATCATCATTGTGTTTCTGCTGCTCAGCCTCCAGCTGTGTGCATACGCTGCTGATCTGCATGCAGCGGTGCCCTCCCACCCGTCATCCTTTCCACATTTAATTTTGGAATATCGGCTTCGCACCGGCGCACCAGGCGCAATGCATTGTTCTTTAAACCGGCCCCGGCGCATATACGTGCTCGGTAACGCCGCGGTTCTGCAGTGGAGCGGCTCTCAGCGGTATATGTGTCAGATGTCACTGCAGGGAATCAGCTCCCAAATCGGTTCACGCCTACGTGACGGAACTTTTAAAAAGTGTGTCGCAAAGTGTCCAGGTGGAGCGAGGGGGAGTGAGGTGGAGGGCTTTTTTTTGGGGGGGGGGACACCGTGCGTAATGGTCCGCCAGAGAGAGGAGAGCAGAAAGGGGGGAGCGGAGCAGAGGAAGGCTGTTGCTTTTTTGCTGCAGAGAGAAGAAATCTCCCTCTCATCGTCTTCCACGGCTCTCTCCGCAACTTGTCGCCCCTTTTTTTCTCTCCACCGTGACGCGCGGATAACCTTTCCCGTGCGCGCATGTGTGTGCGGGGTTTTTTCCCGCAGGGATTGAAGAAAACGTTGTGAGGACTGTTTACCTGGAGTTTTTCTGTGCCCCGTGATTACAGCCTCTCCAGTAACAGGATGCAACCAGGTTGTACTCTTTGCTTCTTCGCTGTTGGTGGAAGAAAACGGAGGGGAAAAGGTGAACACAGAAGCCGAAAAACACAAACAGGGAAAAATGCGTCGGAGAAATAAGCAGTACGTATCCATAAATCCGTGTGTCCGCGTCATATTTACTTGATGAAGAATATGCGTCCATCCCGAGTCACCCCATAACTCCAAGAAGAGGGAAGGCAGGAGAGCCAGTCCGGCTTAGGATCCGCCGCCATGTCTAGCTGAGAGCTCTACTGCTCTGGGTTACTACACACAGGGGCTGGAGTGCGCGGCGCCGTGCCAAGCGCGCGCGAGGGATCCCGCGTGCTCGCGCTTACAGGAGATGGGAGCGCGCCCGGAGGATAAAGACACAAGCAATGATTTTTTCTGCCAAGTAAGGGGAGGCGGACGTCCCTCCGTCAGTGTGTGTGGGGCTGGATTGGCCCCAGCTCGGATCATTGGCTCAGCTGTGACTTTATAATCAGTCTGACAATCAATCAATCACTATGGGTCGATATGAGTCAGGCTTTTCATACCAACAAACACAAAGTGCTTCACACTATAAAAAAACAGTTCTCACCTCTCCTCCCCATCCACAAACAAAGTAATAAATTACTCTGTAATCAATAACACACTCAATAACAAACAACTGAGGAAACACCACAGGCAGGATTAGAAAAAGATACAAATAAGAGAAGGATATGCCAAATAATAAAAGTGAGTAAAATGTTTAAATAGACAGTCAAGAAAAATAAGAAACAAAAGGTAGTTATTTTGCACCAAATCAGCTCAAATGTGACAAACAAACTCAGCACTAAATAAGAATAGAAATCACTGGTTCCCAGCCTTTTTTGCTGAAGGGAGCCCTTCTCTATCACTGAATACTAAACTTAAACTATTTTAGCCCAACTAATGTGTTGTTTTTGTTGCTTTGGCTATTCTGAGGCCGATGCCAATACCAAATGGTACTGGAATGAAAATAGACTCAATATGCAGGTATACAGTGCATATGTCTTATAAGATATATATGCACACATATCTACTCTCTTCATTCCCACTTTATTCTTTTGTTCCCCCTGTTGGCCTTTTTTCATCTATTATGTATAAAACCACAATTGACTGCCGTAGAAGTAAGAAAAATATTTATAAAGAAAAATAAAGATTTTTTTCTGTCCTGAGATCCTCTGGTTGAGATGGTTTTCCTATGGATAAAAACCAACATAGTGCAATTCTAACCACAGACCTCCAGACCTAGTTCAGTCCTCATCATGGAGTCAGTGCAACTCTGCTGGAAGGATGAACAGCATTCTTCCAAAAGACATTCCCTCACAACGTCTTTAATTACAACTCCTCCATCCTAGAAAATTACTCAGATTTAACCTCCTGTCCGATAAACTGCTCCCCTGTAATACAGAGAGATGCACAGCGGACTTTGTTTTGAATAACCGCAGCCCTCCAACTGGCAAAATATATGTAAAATACATTGTATTTATCATCAAAATTCAACTCAATGTAAAAACTCATATTGCACAACACCACTACAGTTAATGGGATAAATAGAATCAGACAAATGCACGATATGCCCAAATACCTCGTCTGACTACTCTGCACACGTATACAATCTTATTGGTCGAGGGTCATTAAGCAGCTGTCCTATTATATTCTAAATCCCAGCATCCCAGTATCCTCTTGACTTTGCATGGCAGTCTAACAATTATTCCCATCAACCCACTCCATGAGAGCTTTCTCCTCTTCGCATTAACAATAGCAAATAAAAGACATCTGATTGTATTGGAAGGATGTACACACACACACACATATGAACAGTTTGGGCACGCTACAATACTACACACTCGCTACACCCCCATCAAAACACCTTATTCAGTCATACACGTGTGTGAGAGAAACTATGGTGATAACCATGGTAATGCGAAATGTTACAGTAGAATAATGGCGGTTCAACCTGGCAGACTACGCAGAAGAGGATCTCCTCCCTCTGTAGATAAAAACATCTCATTCTAAGGTAACGAAAACACAACCATTCTTATTTTCAGGTGATTATACACTAATGAAAATGTGGTGGCGAGGATAAGATGAAAGTAAACCTAATAATTTAACCAATAACCAAATT
>NW_023339652.1:19362261-19363564 GCF_004916995.1 Morone saxatilis
AGCACCTGTATGCTGCTACAAAAACATACCTATGAATATTATATTCCATTTCTGACAAAAGATCCTCACAAATGTTACACAGTGGACCTTTAGGGCTCTGGTATACTTCATAACAGACAGCAAATACACACACAGCTCTATTTATAGTAAATCTTGTGTCTGCGTGTGGACCTTGGCTTAACACGTCATCCCAAAATCTCTCTATAGGTGTTCAGTCAGGTTGAGATCTGTGACTGTGAGAGCCACAGTATATGATTCACACCGTTTTCAGATTCATCAGTGAGCTGTGGGTGTCCCATGAGCTTTCTTTCACTGTCACTTAGATCTTTTTCTCTTGCCACCTTGATCCAAAATCATGACCGGCTCCTGTCAGAGCTCACCTGTTTGATTCTTTCAGGTTTTTCATTTAATGTGTCTGTATGTTCCAGTACTGCCGTGTCTCTAAAAGTGATCACAGGATTCTTAATGAAGGATTATGCAGCAAAGTTCTTGTGCAATTGAACAATATCCATGTGCATTTTGTGCAAATTGAGGATATATTTAGTGAGTGGCGGAGCTGTCTCATTGGAAAACCACTTTTCAGCTGTCAATCAGCAATATCCTTCAAAAGCACTGATGGTTTAATCCTAAAATCCCACATTTCTGCAGCAAAGCCCCTGTGAGAGCTAATGACAACGCTAATGTTCAGTAATGAGGGGCTCCTTCAGGAGCAGTCTCAGATGACAGGGAGCTTATTTTGGAGCCGAGTGTTTGCTCAAGCATTGATCGGCCGGCGGAACACAGTGTGTACCATCGGTGCTTCTGTTCCCGGCCAATCGCAGCATCTCACGGGAGGTCACACTAAGGCTCAACTGGCTGGAAATCCCCCCGCCACCCAAACAAACCTACTACCGACCCCCCCTCTCCCCACCCTAGTCATTGCCACAACATGCACACACGCTTCCTAATGAGGCTAGACAAAGCACGCACACACGTTGTTAAGTCTATCCCCGGTGTCAGGAATAGCTCACATACTGAACACACACACTCACAGACACACCCAGTCAACCCCCCCCAACCCCCCTCAAACATACACACAGAGGTCAAATGGTATTCCAGGAGGAGGAGAATCCCCTCCCACCGTTAAGTCCTGGCCAAATACTATAAAGGTTCCACAACCCGTCACCTCCACCCCTCTAGCCAACCGCCATGCTCACACTTCCACCCCTCAGCCTCCTCTATGGAAGCTAAGGCCCTTTCCACACGAATACGCGGCCTAACCCAATACGATGTCATTTCTAAAAAAATCTCCGTAAACACGGCG
>NW_023339652.1:19363741-19368504 GCF_004916995.1 Morone saxatilis
CGTCTAGCGGCGGCAGCTGAGGTTAAAGGCTAGCGAGGCGGGGCTAATACATTATCGTTTCGGAAAAAAAAACATTTGTGTGGACGGCCCCTAAGAAACACCAAAAATCCTATAGGCAACTCAGTGATTGTGAAATGTAACTACTACTGAATTTATAGCATTACAATATATAATTGTAAAAATGGTTGATTAATTCCCTTCTTTGAAATTAATATTAGAGAATAATATATTCCTTTCCTTATTCAAAGTCTGATCTATAATTTAAATTAAAAAAAATATCTAGTTGATCACATTGGCTTGGTGAATTTCAGACAACAAAATTCAACATGAAAAATTCAGACTTGATTATTTGGAATATTCACTCGTGCTCAAACAATGAGCACCCATTGTTTGTTAGCTTGTCTTTGGAAGTGTGAAAAGAAACTCTGGTTTGGATTAAATGACCCTTAATTTACTGTCATGTTAGCAAATCCTTGGGGACAAAGGCGTCATTAATGTACATCCACTAAAAGATGCTGTTTTTGACAGGCTCTGATTGTTATTCTATAACAGTCTGTGCAGAATTTCACTGGCTTTTTGGGATCGTTACCATTTAAAATGCCTGATTTCACTGCAACTTTTTAATAAAATTGTGATGCACATTCTGTTTGTAGGCACATTTTTGCAATACGGTTTGCAAGAGAAAGTGAACATTGCAAAAGTAATTGTAATTTTTTGTGTAATTCATTAAAAAATCAATGGCAACATGTTTCAGTAAGAATAAAGTCACTAGTAGTTTGGTGACATATGGCTCAATGTTTTGCACGGGGGACTGCCATCAAATCTGCCATAAGTGTGACACTATTCTCTGCTCAGGATACCATGACTCCACTATATCTTTACATAGTAATGTTTTAAATGTCATATACACACATTTAACCTTTAAAGAAAATCAAAATGTCTGCCTTAGATGGTTAAGTTGGTGTGTGTGTGCATGTTAGGGTCTCTGACACAACAATAGATTTGTGTGTGTGTGCCCCCAGGAGCACTCCATAAAGCCATCTTATTACTAAGCCCCTGTGTAAAGGGGGCAGGTCCTTAGCCGATTAGAGAGCATGTCAGCGCAGACAGGGTTGGTAGACCCTCATTCAGACTGTGGAGGTCAAGGAGGGACAAACAGTATTA
Source organism: Morone saxatilis (assembly GCF_004916995.1). Taxonomy (NCBI): domain Eukaryota; kingdom Metazoa; phylum Chordata; class Actinopteri; family Moronidae; genus Morone; species Morone saxatilis. The sequence continues at coordinate 19,364,906 of NW_023339652.1, forward strand.
GGGAGCAACATATTGACTATAGTAATGTTATCAGGGCTCACAGCAATTAACCACGTGCCTGTAGAGCCAAATGGCAATAAGTGCAATGACAATAACTGGTGTGTGTGTGTGTGTGTGGATTCCTCAGAGGCAGAGATGATGCTGAAGGGCTGATTAAAGGAACACACTGACTGCTTTAAATGTTTTTGACCTTCCCTTACAAATCTTGAGCTTCAATGTGTTGCTGCCAACATTTTCAAAGCATACTAGGTTTTTAGATATTTACCTCCCTTTAGAAAGCCAGTGGTTTAAGTTTGTTTAAGCACAATATACAAATCCACTTAAAGCTGCCATAATCAATCATTTGTTATTAACAACGGAGCTCTTTAAGCTCATTAACCGACACAATGCACTACCAACAGACTTTTGGGGGAAATTTGGACACTGGTTTGTCTAGTTGAAACAATAAGTTTCTGTGTTAGAAACAGGTGGAGACCAAAACAGAGCTAAAAAAGTGAGGGAAGTGATGGGCTTTCCAATTAAAACAACAAAATTATATAGATATAGATAACATAATACTTATTTAACTCAATTCAATTCTATTTAATTTATTTCAGCCAATGGGATGCCCCATTTTGTTGTCAAAGTAAAACTGAATTAACTGCTGAAACCATTTGCAAGATCCTCTCACTATTCCATACCTGTAATAGTAAAAAAAAAAATAATAATAATTAAAAAGATATAATTTACTAGATATAAGAAATACTTCCATCCACACACAAAAATAGATAAGAGCAATAATCAAATTAGATGAACATTAGAAATTACACTGATTCATATCTTCACTAATGTGCTCATTCACATTAAATCACAGTCACACACACAAATATTTTTCAGCTGCATTTCTTTTTTTTTAGCAGATGTTCATCTCATTGTTAAACAGTTAAACTGTGCCTCAGTTAACACAATATGTGCTGACATGTCTGAAAAAAAATCAAGGAAAGCAGGACAGACTGTTTTAGAAACCAATGTCATAAATACAAATGTATGTTCTGTATCTAATGTTGAATATGATAATTACAGTGGCGCCTGAATCTTGTTGCCTGTCCGTTACCGTGATAATACACATAAGTCCTGTCCTCCTGTGTGTTTACATTTGAAGCAGTGTTGGAATACTGATCACCTCCAAATCTTTCCCTCCCATTCATCATCTCCCTCCATTTTTTCCTGCTCATTAGTTTAGCTGGATGAAATGATCAATTCTTCGTCATCTGGACTCAAAGAAAGCTCTGCAAATGTTGACAATGTTGATATTTACATGGGACAATTGGGTGCATGCATATGTATTACCATTCATTGTGAAAAATAGTCATCTGATACTGATTGCTCAATATTTTTAAATGTGGCACTGTCCCAGTTCCAGTTCCACTGGTCATCTGACACATAGACATACACAGACGCCACATTGGCTGCTTCGGCCGTTTACTGGAATACATCAGCGTGTCTGTCATATTGGACAAACAAATAATAATAAACAAGGGAGCTGGGTTTTTTCTGGATAAAAAGCTCTATAACGTTTACATTTCTCAACTGAATTAATTGAGTCACTTTTATATTCAAAGGTTTATGATGTACGTGGAGTAGATTTATTTTTTTTGTCTCCAGTTAATTAGAATCTCAAGGCTATAATAGCTGCTATAGACACTTAAAACAGCAATGTATTACATTAATGGAATTACTAAAAGTATGTGTTGGAAAATAATTCATTATCATAGGGTTTGTATTGAGTGTGGCTTTGGCTTGGGGAACATAGTTCATCTAATATGAAATACTGAAAAAAATGGCTGTGCAGCTTTAAGTATTAATAAGTGATCATCATTGAGAAAAAAATAACAAAATTGACACTGGCAGTCAGTCTGCTTTCTATATTGCAGTGAAAAGATACACATACATGGCAAGACAGACAATTACAGACAAGACAAGAAACATATAGTCACATCTTAAGTTAGCTGGCTAACCTACATCAATTGTTAACTAACTAACTAACTAGTTACATCTGAAAGCAAATGTTAACAAAACACTAGCTAACAAGCTAATTTACATCAATCGTTAGTTAGCTAGTAACCTAACATTTGCATGAGGGGAATATGAATGAATGAGTTAGTTTCTGTTTATGATGAGCCTCTGCCTTCACTATATGAATGGGTGAATGTGGCATGTAGCGTAAAAGTGCTTTGAGTACAGTCCATTTACCATTTTACCAAAACGCTACAAAATATGCTAGCTAATTTACATAAACTGTGTTACCTAACTAAAGCTAGTTATCTAGTTACCTAACTAACATTTGCTAAAATTAGCTAACTTTAGATGTGTACTATATATGTCGCTTTTATTTTTAACCAAAATTATAATACTCAAGCAAAGTAGAAGAACCTCAAAATTGTACTTGAATACAGTGAGTAAACATAGTAAGTTATATTCTTCCACTGGGAACATGTTTTACTTACTTGTAGCTAATTTGCTAATTTAAGATGTGACTATATGTTGCTTTTATCTTCTAACCAAAATGATAATACTCAAAGTACAAGTAGTTCAAAATTGTGGTCAGTGTAAAAAGTTCTGGCTAAAAAGATGGTTGGCAAATACAGTCCAACATAGCACACAGTTCACCCCTTCTGGATCGCCTTGGCATGACACAACTCAACATCTGTAGCTCTCCTGGGGCCACCTTGTATACACACAGAAGCCATGCATATGCCTGTTCCCACACATAAACTGGTGTGTATAAAGGAAGAATGTGCAGTGAGAATGAGTGTGTCTCACACATACTTAGGACTATGCGTACACAGTTTCTTAGAGCAAGCCAAGTGTGATATGGTTAAGTGAAAATGAAATAAACAAAATAACTAATTTCACACAGTTTGCATTTCTTACGATCACTATAATTATTTTCTGTTGTGTGTTTCTGTACTGTGTTTCTGTACTTTTGTTATTTTGTTTACTTTTGACATTTTACTTAATTTATTTTCTCTATTGTGAAAGATTTTGGACACTGAAAAATAATCACTATTACCGTTGATGAGAACCGATTATTTGTTATTTGTTAATACAGTAGTACTGTGGGTGCTATAAATAGCTGCAGCAGCATGCAATGGTCATGTGTAAGGATGGCTGCTCTCGCGTTGTCAGATTGTATTTATAGATCGTTCTGATTTTCTGGCTCATGATGATAGTTGGCTTCATACATAAACCAGTGTGTGACGGCCCCAAGTATTATGAGAAAAATGACACTGGATATATCCTCGAATGTAATTATGTGGGACCTGTATCACCTAGTTTTCAACAGGTATCATTTACATATTTTTAACATTAAGCATTTCAGCTAGTAAATGAGTAAAAAAACTCAGTGTGAAAGTGCTATATACTGTATACTGTGGATCAACTTGTTCCAGCTCTTCATATAAGTTACACTCTATGATAGTACAGTATGCATAAAATGGTCACACTACAGCAGTCTGATGGCAGTTTCTGCTTCCATAATCCCTGCTCCTCCTGGTGGATAGATAAAGCATTACAACTGGCTTCTACACATGGTGCTTAAAGGGACATTTCACCTGTGG
>NW_023339652.1:19368604-19371273 GCF_004916995.1 Morone saxatilis
GCTTGACCTAAGCTATGACTTGACATGACTTGACTTGACTGACTCTCACAAAAATGACTCGGGACTTGCTTGAGACTTGCACGTGTGAGTTACTCCCACCTCTGATAGCTAGTGACATTGACAGCGACTCCGACAACCCAATAAAGGGACATTATCATCCACCCTTGGCTGTGTACTCATTGATGTTGAGCTGGCCAACAATTTTCTTAAGGCATGGCCGCGAATGAGATGACCATATTTAGCTAGCTTACCTAACGTAAACTAGGCTACACCCGATGACAGACTTTTCATTTTCAAAACTTGAATTCCCACTCAACGTGTAAAACATTTTAGCTTTACAATGAAAACACTGACATGCTTTCATAGCTTTTATACGTTTAAACATCACAGTTTGGTTAGGTTTAGGCACAAATATTGGGTTAGGAAAATATTGTGGTTTAGATTAAAATAAGTATGTAACGTAATGTTACCTGCGTAAGTTAAAAATAAATCAATGTTGACTTTTGGTTTCACTCAGGACATGAACAGCAGTTTCCTGGGTTAAAGTCCTGTAGTTTGTAGTAGTAGTTTGTTTGTCCCAACCATCCATCCCAACCTCCCTGAACAGCACTTCAAAACTTTATCCCAGATGGCTGCGTCCAGAAATTACGCTAGAGGCGTACCTTGAGCAAGTGGTTGTGTATTGTAAAATGAAATGTCACAGGTACGTCGATCATCCCTCTCTTTATACAGTGCGAGTGGGAGCTGGTGTGGACCTGTGGGCTGCAGGGCAGGTACCTGAGCAGGGTGTGGGCAGCCAGAATGAAATGGAGGTCAAACTGTCTGCTTAAGAGGGAGGAAGAGAGAAGAAATAGGCTGACATTATGGAGGTAAGACAGGAGAAACTGGAGTGAGAGGAGGAGGCGGGTTAAGTGTAGATGATGTGGTAAGTCCCACTAAAGACATAAATCAACAAACAACCTTACAAATATATAGTTTAGTTTTTAGGCTCAGTAATTTCCTAAAATAGTTGCTCAAACGTTACTGAAAAAGGAGGAAATAGTGCATTTTTTTGGGAACTATTTTCAGAGGTGGATTAATCCACATTTGGTGCTCTAGTAAGTATTTGGGGCGGCAGGATGGTGTGTATGTGGGACTGAGTCAAAATAAGCCAGTATGTGTGTTCATGGTAATAAAGGAACATGTCAACCAGTGCAACAGTGTGTCTCACTGATGTGTTTTTAACAGTTTTTGGACAACAATGGTGCTCTATGGCACAAAGGAAGACAATATGTCAGGCTTTAGATACACACACTACCTGTTAGTAGATACATTTAGTGGTGACTTTTGTCTTTTCGTTTTCTGACAATAAGTTAAATACATAATATTTCCAGCATTGGGTTTTTGCCCCTTTATTGGCAGTTCTCAGTGGGTGTGAACATGAACGTTCTGGGGGGTCTCAGATTTCCAGTCTTTCCCAATTTATGAAATTCCAACACTGTTTATGGACCCCAGTCTTTTTTTGCCCCAAACTGCATGGGATTAGTATAAGTGGGCATGTCTGTCTGCATTTAGATATCTTGAGGTCAGAGGTCAAAGGATCCCTTTAAAATGGCCATGCCAGTTTTTCCATTGCCAAGATTTAGCCTAACTAATTTAGCCTAAATTATTTAGCTCCCTTCCCAATATGCTAGCCTGACATGGTTGGTACCAGTTGGTACATTGGGTCATTTAATATGATACCAGTATCTTCACTCTAGATGTATAACGGAGCCTGCTACAGCCTGTGAAAGAGTGGAAGAGGATCAGATTTCAGGCACCCCCTCTGGACACGCCCCTGGTTGTGTGGGCTATGGTCACTATTTATGGTAGCTTGGCTATTTAAAAATGCGTGGTCTGCTGTCTTTTTACGTCACCTTTTAGTATCAACTCAGCTCATTTTTAACATCAACAAAGGTGGTACCAAAAAGAGGTACCCTATATCATCCATAATGGAAAACCAAAAAAAGATGAGTAGAGTCAGCTCAAGCCGTACGATGCAGTGTTCCAAAACATTAAAAGCTTTAACATCTGATATCTCCTGCAGGGCTATTGAATTGGATTGGGTGTTTCTCTTATTATGTCCATCCCATGGAAAATTGCATCAAAGCTGTATCTAAATATCAGGAAGACTGTTAGTGATACAGTATACTGTATACAGTTAGTGAATGCTGTACATATTTGTGTATGCTCTTTACACTTGACAATTGAGAGAAATAAGATATCACGTTATGATTTTCATGTTTGAGTTCCTTTATCTATGTGTATTTCTGCATGTTAATCTAAGTCTCTCTTGGATTTAAGCATGCGAAATAGGTCATGCGTGGCACTTCAGCGCTAACATCTTAAGAATCAGCCCCTGACCAGGCTGGTGGCCCAGTAATGTGGCTACTCAGCTGGGATAATTAGCACCCAGTGGGTCCATGGGGCTTTCAGCCTATTGCATAATTGTTTTATTTACCAAGCTGTTGTGTTTGAAGAAGAATACTTGCTGAGATGGTTGTTGAGGAAATTAAACGGATGGGGAAATCACTAGGGAAATTATTTACATGTGGAGTTTCACTGTGGAGCCACACATCCATTATTTGGACATTTTGACACATACTCTCACAAATTGATTAATAGAGGAAGCCTGCGAGCTAGTTCAGGCA
>NW_023339652.1:19371373-19374036 GCF_004916995.1 Morone saxatilis
GAGCCTAGACGCCAAAAATCTAAATATGCTGTACTGCTTAATAAACATTCCAAACGTGAGTTGGCTGACTGAACTGGTATAAAAGTAAAACTCACTTCTGAATATATTTCTAGCAGCTCTGTGCTTGAAAAACAATAACATTTTAAAGAATGTGCAAATTCTCTCTCTCTCTAAACTGCTTGTCCTATTCAGGTCGCAGGGCACTAGACCCTTAACCAGAATGCATTGAGCAAGAGGCAGACATGCTGTATCACAGGGCTAACATACCAACACTGGAAGAGCACTTCCTCAAGTTTTATCAGTTTTAACACCCTGGAAAATACTTTATAGTGTTTTCTCCACTGGAAGGGCACCCTGGAGTAGGGCACTTCATTGTCTTTTGTCCACTGGGGTGGACACCCTGTTTTTTTTAAGACTGAGGCCCATCATTGTCATTCATGTCCTGCATCTTACTCGTTGTTAGATTTAGTCTACTAAAACACTAAGGAATTTTATTTTCATGACACAGCTAAAATCAACCCTACCAAAGAGAGTTTTATTTGGAGGGAAAATGTGTCTTGAGATGTGATTTTTGCCTCACTGTTTGTGTAGTGTGTGCTTATTCACCCTAAACAGCCAATGTACCAACTCCACAGACGTTAGCATTAAGAAATCGTACTGACTGTGTTTGTAGACTGTGCCTGTGCATTGACTCGCTATCACGTTGCCTCTAAAATTCACCTAGCATTCTGTCCAAACACCCTGACTTCTAGTCCCATCTTTAACCATGAATGGATAATTATTTGTTTGTATATAAAAACACTTTTGCTGTTTATTTAGTTATTTCATTAACAGCAAAGAGTGCAGTTTCACCAAATATGAAATTGTAGTCTGAGAAGTTGAGAAAATAAATTGTATTTTAACTGGGGGTCTCAGTTTTGGAGGGTTAGGGTTAGGGTTAGGAATGGGGAAAAAAGAGGCTGTCAACTTTAAGTTTAAAACAAAGGACCCTGGCAGCGGTAAAAAAAAAACGTTGGACTACAAACAAGAGGCAAGAAGCATATTAGAAGAGGACAACAGGAGGAGTGCGAGCATCCCCTGCCTTATCTACAGTAGATGAACGTATACTTTCTATTTTGAGCCATAAAGCTTTGCGTGGAATTGTTGATGTATCCCTCATGATCAACTATTCCACGCAAAGCTTTAGATGCACAGATGGTATATCGCATGTTGGCTGTTTTATTAAACATGAACTAAATTCAACAATTCAATAAATAAAATGTACACAGGAGAGTGCACATGGAGAGCTTGCTTCCAAAACCGGTGCGCAAACTGCCTTTATCTACCCCTGCAGGTCGGCCACATGTGCACATCCTCACAGATGTTGTGTTGGAGTCACAGAGAGATATCATCAATGCAATTAACAATGGTGCAATTAGTTTTATTTTCATAGTCCTGGAGCTTTTCTATACACTTTGAATTATACACATGAAAATTGTACTCTCTTATAACTGATGCATCACATCAAGTTGATGCTTTTGGCCGTCTGAGCTAGCTCATGTGAGACCCGAGGTTTCCAGATGGTCATCAGGTCTTTGGTTTAGAAAGGAAGGGAACTCCATTCTTTCACCATTCTTTTTATAACACAGCACAGGCCCAGGTTATCCTGCACAATATAACACTCTACCCCCTCTCTGTACTGTATAGTCACCTTCCTCTACGAAGGCCAATGCAGTGCTTCACCACAGAGTGAACACGGCTATGCACTATACTGTAGTGCGTTTGTTTGTAGATTAATAAAGGGGGTCAATAGCAAGGGACACGGGGTCACCCCCTATTAAAAGTGAAGCACAATCTGTTTTAAAATGCACACTATCAAACCGTATTATTAATTAATTCATGGCACCAAACTTATAAGAAGCCATCCATCGGGTACTGCATGAGCTTGCAGTTTTCTCCCTACAGTGCTTTGAGACAGTAGCAGGAGACAGCCTAATGTGTTCAGATTCAGCCATCAGTGGTAACGTTACTAGTCAGCTAGGTTTGCTAATGCTGGCGATGCACTCTTGACTCTATGAGTCTACTTGCTTAATAGGCCTGTGTTCTTTGTGTGTACGCCAAGCCACCTCCGTGGCTTTTAAACAGGAAGGAAGGAAGTACCAAAAACTGCAGTTCCTCTAACGGCCATTTGAGGCTGGCTCCAGAATTGAGTCAATAGCACTGCAAACTCCATTAGGCCCTATATCAAAACTTTACAGCTCAAATTAACATGTCAAGAGCAAGGTGCAAAAAAACGCTTTTGTTCCCTGTAGCCAATGTCCCCGTTGATGAAAACTGTACCTCTTAACTCACCCGTTTAAATTATATTAAGGCTTAAGGTTATGCATAATTAAAGCCATGGCTTCATTCAGCCTGCCTCAGCTCCACCCACGCTCCACCTCTTTGCCCATTTTTGGATTAACCGGGAGTCGGCAGAGTCAGGACTGCGATGATGGCAACAGCCAGAGCTGACCACACTGAGCTTCAAAATGGCTCATCAGAAACCTATGGGTGATGTCATAGAGATTACAGACATTTAGCCATTGCATTTGTCAACACCATTTTAGTATCACAAATGGTTTAGACATTGAAAACGCTGTATGGGTACAAATACATATTCATCCTCCCAAGGTGCCCTTATTGCA
>NW_023339652.1:19374136-19378304 GCF_004916995.1 Morone saxatilis
TACATTATCGGTTGCTACAAACCTGAATCCTGATGACATCATCAGGGATCATATTCTCAAAAACTTTACTAAACCCCTCCACAGCCAGAGAGGGCATTATACAGTAACTGTTGTCACAGGCTGTGCTTTACTCTCTGTGACTCAGTGACTGACCTAGATCTGTAAAATGATTTGAGTTCACCTTTAAAATCTAGATATAAATGTCCTGACATCCTCCACAGAAGACAGAAATACCATTCCTACGCAAATTTAAAGCCACCATGTGTAGAACTTGAAACTTGTATGCCACCCCTCCTATATAACTACTCTTCGCAGTTCTTCAGATGCTGGTGGAAATGCAATCAGGAATGTACAAAAAAGGCCTTTTTCTACCTAATTTAGTTGCTGAGCTTTTTTCCTGGGCCTCCTATAAGAATTGTTTTTAACCAACCAGAGATGGGAGTCCTATTTGGCCATCGGTAAGTACTACTCTAGAGCTTTTTGGGGACCAGGAACTATGGCAGAGAAACTAAATTTAGCCCTGGGTTCCTCCATAGCAAGGTTTCTTAAAAGTTGCTTTTGTCGTGGAAGGGTCCCCGTATTGGAAAAGTTGTTAGTACTGTTTCCCTTTACATGAATGTGCTGAAAGCAACATTAGTTTGTCCATTCTGGGCTACTGAAGAAACATGGTGGTTCAACATGGCAGACTCAGTGAAGAGGACCCACTCCCTCTGTAGATAAAAATGACTCATTCTAAGCTAGTAACAAAAACACAATGACAACAATTATTTTTAGATAATTATACACTAATGAAAACATACCTGAATATTATATTCCATTCCTGACAATAGATCCTCCTCAATGTTACACACTGGATTTTTAATAGATGCTTTATCACATAAAAATGCTCCACATAGTTGCTTGGGTAATGTGCTAAAAACGTGAAACGTGCTAAAAAATAAAGAACTAGTTCTAAATATTTAACAAAGAACGCCATTCCTTTGAAGGCATGAGGCTCAGGTGGAAATTAACTGAGATGTGTTGCATGCCTGAGTGATTTTCACACAGAGACCAAACTGAAGTTGAAAGCAATTTTAAGCTGCAAGTAGGTAATGGGCATAAGTGATATAGAGTGTAAATGAATCAAAGCGGTATGCCCTGACTGGGTGGGATTCGTTTTGCTGAAGGTGGCCAGGTAATGTCATTTTCAAAAGGTAATTCAGTTCACTGCAGCACGTTATCTGTGATTATTACAGGGCTTCTGTGCTCTTGGCTGTAATAGGAATAATAACCTTTTTTAGCATTTTGAATGACCTCTAACTCTCTTCCTCTTTCATTTTTTCCAGGTACTATCCGAATTAAAGTCATACAGTTTTATGACTAACAATAACTCCCTTTCTCCTCTGTTAAACTTTTTTAACCTCTTTGGCAGCATGTGTCTTCAGTGATCAGACTGTAACTGAACAGTACAAAATCATTTAATGCAGGAGTAAAAGCACCCAGGTGTCATCCAGCTCACCTTCAGAGAGAGACACAGGGACATTTGGTTGCTCTGACAACAAACACTATGAATTTCAAGTTTACATAAAAAGCTTTCAAGGACACTTGTGAAAATCCAGGAGACAGCAGGCAGCTGACATCATAACAGACTTGTCAAAAAAGGATCATTGGGATATTTGTGGATGAGGAACGAGCCAGATGAGGTAGTTTCTGCCAGTTTAGATCTAAACACAGCAAAAGAAGAGGATTTTAGTGGAATTACCACAGACAGATGATGGATGACACAAACGCACAGCTAAAAGTTTTTTTATATTTCTAATTTGACTAAAATGACTAACTTCACAACCCATGCTTCAGGCAGTCACATACAACTCATTTAGAAAATACATTTAGCTAGAAACGGAAAACATTTCCAAATTACATTTTTAATCTACGCAATGAGGAAACATTTATAAACTGTTCAGTGCTAGTACATTTCACCAATTAAATCTGCAGAAAGTTTTGTAAATATTTCATTTGTTTTATAATGCAATCTCCGCTCTGGCAGCTGAAGCATTAAAATGAAGGTTTTACAATCTTTCAAATCTGCCTTACAACAATAGTCAGGCGCCCATACATACATTAAAACATGATTTTCTTGCTGTAATCATTCCTCCTGTTCATACCAATAAAGGATCCCTTCCTATTGCGCTTTAAAGGTCCAGCATGTAACATTTAGTCTGTAACATTCTGGAGGATATCTACTTGATTTAACTAATTTGGAAGGCTGAAACCTCATATTCTCTTCATTTAAACTCTTATGACTGTGGACTAAACTGGTCTTGTGTGCTGCCCTGCTTTCACTCATTGGCAAGTACAGTATGATCACCACAAGTGCGCTTGTCTACAAGTGTCATCTGTGAAAGTCACTTACAAGACTCACACATTTAACAAGTAACATTCAGAGTTTCTAGAAGACAAGGAGTGTTCTTTTGTCAAAAAACCACACAGGGACTATACAAATAGTCAATTTCACAATACTGCTGACCATTTTCTAATGCCTACCTTAAGTTCACAGACTCACTCCCTACCTTCATGGTTTACCTATTGGTTTCAGTTCTTTAGTGTGAACTACCAATCTTTTCAATCTTACTTTATTGTTGTTGCATTTGCAAGCTGGGCCTAATTTGGGTTAGGGTTAGGGGAAATTACCTAAAGGAATCCCCTCTGAGACTTTTTTTTTTGAGGATAATCAATGGTCAAACTAGAACCACCATAAACCCACAATCAAAACAAATCAATATATCGTTTTCTCTTTATTGTTTACGTTTCAAAACTGAATCGGCAAAAACACCAGGTTAACCCTAACCCGAATGGAATAAATCAAGGTGTTTTTCCAGGTTTTGTTTGTGTGATAATTTGTGCTGCTCATTTATGGCTGTCCGGGATTATCATCCCCAACACACTTTCCAAGCTACTACATCAACTTGATTATTACATTTGGTTTTGAAAAACCCTAATAAAAACATTTTTGTCTTTTTGGTTTATATTAGAAGAACACAAAAACCCTGTTTTTTAGTTTTTTCGGTTTTGAAACAGAACAAGCAACAAAAAAACAATACACAGGTTAAAATGGCAAACCCTATTTCTTCTCTTGTTGTCCCAACTTCCCAAAAATGTCAAAAAGTGTGTTTTGCTGGGGACCCCCCTACACCCCAATTTGAAAAGCAGTGGCTTAGGGGTTAAGATGCTGACCATGAACCTTGGTGTCCTTGAGAGGTTCACCGAGCACTTTAAATACACTCCCTTAATACTCCTGACTTTAACTGGACATGTTTCTTTCTGTCACTCACACACAAACACGAGTCTATCAGGCAAGACAGCTCAGCTCCCCAGCAGGGGTCCACTATAATCCTGCAGCCATGTGGTGTGTCTACACAAGCCTTTGTGTGTGTGTGTGTGTGTGTGTGTGAGATCCTCAAAAAACAGACCAATTAGTCAACCCGTAACTAATTGTGGCTAACTGTTTAATGGCCTTTCATTGGCTCGGAGTATGGTAGTTCTGTGTGTGTGTGTGTGTGTGTGTGTGTGTGTGTTACAGAGATCCATATGTGTGATTAACACTGCAGCTTTGCAGGGGTAGATAACTGCTGCCAGCTGGTCACCCAGAGAGACTTCAGCTTGTGTGATCAACTTTTTGGTGTGTGTATTGTCCCTGTAACTGTCTGTGTATGCACACTGCTGTGTGTGTGTGTGTGTGTGTGTGTGTGTGTGTGTGTCTGTGTGTGTCTCCTTGTCTGTGTGATAATCAGTATGACTCACTCACTGGCGCATCTTGGTATCCAGCTCTTTAATTTCGTCTCAACAGTAAATGTGATCCTCAGCTGGCTCAGATGAATCTCTATCATATCGCAGTGTGGAACTTTATCCATTCAAAGAGCAGAAGAGACATTTTCTTCTTCTGTCGGTCCCTCTGAGTCATATGCAAATGTTTAAATATGGAGAGCAAATAAAGCCTTTCATTCCCAAATGGTAAATAAGTGATGTTTTTAATATCACTCATCAGCTGCACACTCCATCTGTCAAATATTAATTAGGTAGGTATCTATCTGTTGAGCAGTGGTCTTTACATGTTATTTCTAAATAAACAATTGCTTCCTTAATATATATATATATATATATATATATATATTTTTTTCTTTTTTGGGGG
>NW_023339652.1:19378404-19382936 GCF_004916995.1 Morone saxatilis
CCAACTCTGCATTGTCAGGTTTTAAGATTAGGTGAGTATTGTTATTGTGGTTACAATAATAACCGTATGAAACAAAAAACTAAACAATGTTGTCTCTTTGTTTGAAACAGGAAATGAACAGTTTTCTCCCCCCTTAAAGTTAGACATTTTGCTGATCCACCCATCCACCCCGACCTCTTCCCTACACAGACACTGTCGCATAATAGCCTCACCTGACTTCCTCTTTCCTCCTGTCATAATCATTACAACCACTGGGGGGCTGTGTCACTAATCTAATCGCATGAATCTGTATGAATCTGTATGAATCTGTAGGTAAGGAACCAAGATTTCACTTTTTCATGGACATTATACAAAGAAAAGTGTATGAGGACACATAGGGCTGGCAGCAGCTACTCCGCAGCAGTCTACTAATAGCGGACTAACTGGTGCTAACTGGAGAGCAAAAGAGGTAGAACCTGATGGCTGATCTCGGAGCCCATCAGCTATTGTCTGACGATGATTTAGTTGTCTTAAGAATTTGTCTGCATTCATGTTCAGATATCTGTTTATAGAGATTAGCCAAAATGTGTCTCTCTTGTCATTCTCAGGTTGCCAATAGCCCGGAAATCCTTCGTCCATTTTCCAGATATCCACTGGCTACACCAGAAGCCACGCTTAAACATAAACATGCTAAAACGAATGATACCGTTCCAAATAGGAGGACATAGCTTTTAACCCCATCTTAAAGTGCGCCATTCATATGTAAGATTTTGAAAAAGTCATTGTATCCCTTTAGTAAGTCTACAACAATTCACAGAATGAGTGTGAATGGTAATGGGGAATAACACTTTCCTCTAGAGAATGATGCTGCTTTTGCCCAGCATCCTTTAACCCACTACAGCAGGTTTACAATGGGTCATCTTGGATCTGGACTCATAAATAATGTTCTGCACACAGGGGAGCATGTCAGCAACCTGCTTCACAAGCATTACAAGCGAAGGCTCTGTTTTTTTCTTTTTTCTTTTGCCCCAGAGGCAGACAGAGTGCTGTGCCGTGTGCTCACTAGCTGCCAGTCCTGACATTTGATGCCGAGGGACGGGTGGGAGTTGTGTCGGCCGGGGCACAGGCAGGGCAGACATCGCCGAGGGGGCCTTTAAGGGAAATTAATGAGAGGAATGCCAATGCTGCTAAATACCAAGTTTGTTTTTATCGATCCACGTGTGCATGTGTGTTTGTCTGTGTTTGGCAGAGGTGTGTAAGTCAGGTGTGAGGTTGGTGTTGAGGACAGGCATGATGAGCATACATCATTCTCTGATGCTGTATTCTAATAATAACAACTGGAGGTCAAAGTGTCAGAAGCACTACACAAAACAGCAAGCTACAGAACACATTTTGACTCAATCCCAGTCACCCCAGTTTGGTGTCAAATGCTGTCAAATTTAACACATTAATTTAGATTAAATGAAAACTTGTAATTTAAAATGAAAATAAAACAATAGATTTTTAATGCCACATATTTCTATTTAATGCTTTACTATGGTGCCACAATAATGTAATGTTTGTGATTTCAAATCAATTTATTTGCAGACTTTTTTGGTTGCAAATATTGATATATGTGATTATTTGTGAATAAATCAGCATATTTCTATTTCTGCCACCCTTTAAAGTCTCCATGCCACTCTCTGGCTACCCCATTAATATTTCTCTAGATCTGCCCCTGCTGGCTCCACCAATTGTACGAGCCAGTACACCACAGTCTACTATCCTAGTACATTCTGATCAGGCCATTAAATAGAGCAGGTTGTCGCTTAAAATAAGAGGAAATAGTTAGCAATAGTCTGTTAATATAGCAAGTTTTGTTAACTAGTACCATAAACATTTATTATTGTCAAATGTGGAAGTTGAGGAAAGGAGGAAGTTGACTGAGGTTCTGACCGAAGCTTGGTCAACCGTTATTGGAGCACAGAGCAAAAATGGACGGGACTTAGAAAAGGTCAATTGTCAACCTGACTAATGAAGTGAGAAAAAACAAAACAATTCAGTCTGATCAGGCTAATTAAATATTAAAAGTAAAAAGTTTCCCTGTCCCATCTCATATTGTGTATGGTAGAAACAAACTGCCCATTAGGAAAACAATGAACAGAACCAAACACTCCTTCCACAGATGGTTGAACTAAAACTACAAACGCCTGGTTTATCACAGATTTAAGATGAAAAAGATCATAGTAAATAAACCAGATAAAGAACATGTTCGGAGGCTGGAGGTGAGTTTGCAGCTTGCAGTTCAGCATCAGCCACTGGTTGGGCACTGAGACACTAAACTCTGTGATGGTGCTCAGGGAGAGATCAGACTAATAATCGGTGGATCTACGTTTGCTACAATTTGCTACATGTCACCACTCTACTAAAACTGCAACCCTGACCCTAATCCCCTAACCCTAATAAAAGCTCTAATATTGATTGAGGTTGGAGATTTTACTGAAAACTAATTAGCTAATATTCTTCAGAAACATAAACACAAAAGAGAGTTTACTCTGGAGAGTTTACTCAGGTGCAGAGCATTCTGGGAAGCATGCCAATAAAGAAATGTTTCTTATTTTGGAAGCCTACAGTGGCTGCGGTTGCTCATTCTAGGCCCATTATCTCTTAATCGTATCATTATCTCGAGATAACAAGGTAGAATTATTGGGTTCTCATTTCTAAGCTCATCCTGAGGTAATGATTCAATTTGAATACCTCCACATATCAAACAGTTTTTTTCTTGTTTCACGACAAAGTAATTTTCAGTCTCACCAAGATTCAAAATGGATTGTTCTATTGAGGTTTAAGAGTCCAAAACACTTACAGTATTTTCATCATTGTGTCGCTCCTCTTGGCCATTGTAATAACTAATTAAAAGTACTTGACCTTTGATGACCTGGGTAGACTGTTCAGTAACATCAAAAAAAAAATTGAGAGGGGGAATAAAGGGAACACAATGAATTAATCTAAAGATAACAAAACATTCTGATACTGAGTAGGCATTGTTTGATATATGATTAGTCTTGTAAATGTTAAATTGGGATAATGGCTTTAAAAAAAATTGCTCCAACTACTCATTTCATATCATAAACCAGTTCAAATGCTTCCTGAACAGATGCCCACATCTTTCCACAGGGTGCCTTTCCTAAAGCTTGTGACTACAGCCCAATGGATGTTTGAGGTCGATACTAAAATCTGATAACAAGATATCATCTGATCATCTGACCCTTAAGTTAAGCAAGAACCTTATTTGTTGTCTTTGAGATAATGAGTAAATTGTGATCTTAAGATAACAGGCCAACAAACCAACGGCCACTCTTGACTCATCTACTTAACTGAGTATGGCCATAGAAAAGATGTCCCACAGGGTTCTAATCTAGGGACATTTGTATATAAGAATTGTGTCACTCTGTCTGAAAGACTTCTGAAAGACATGCAGGCCTTTTCCAGCAGTTGTGGTAAAGTATTTCAAACTCATGGAAAATTCTGGGAGACATGTATTTAATTTGGATGACTGTGTTCTACTAAGTACCTGTAAGTACATTGCTGCTTCCAAGGCCATTAAAATGATCACACTAACCATTACAAACAAACAGGAACAAAGCCACATATAAATATCAGCCCATTCATCTAGTACAACTATACTTTTACAATTCATGACAATCGAAATCAAAATCATGAGCAGATTGAAGTTTACATAACTGGTTGCTGTCAGATTAACAGCTGCACAATGTGGAATGTGCATAAAGAGAGATTATAAATGCATATATTGTAACTATTCCACCCTCTAAGGTCATTTTAAAAAAGCCTCAGCCTTCCTCTCTTATGCACAAAGAAAAAAGTCTGTTGAATAAACTGAAAAGAGTCGGTGAGGAGATTCTTCTAAGATCAGTCTATAAAAACTGGTTTTTCTCCTCATACAACCACAGCAACAATCTGTGTCAGTCTCTGCCTATACTTTCAATTTCCATTCATGACAACTGCATGGATGAACCAAAAAATATCCAGAAAAAGTAAATGGGAGTCCCAACTTAACATCTTATCATTCAGTGGTTGTGTACTGTCAGATTTTATAAAACATGAAGCAAAAATTGCTCCTAAATAACATTAAATGATGACATTGATGCAGAAATAAATCAGTGAGGCGCTCATGATGTCATTTAAGGCTTCAACAGAAAAATAAGATTTCAAGTCCATCAGTGATGTTGCATGGAGAGATCAGCACCCTTCCTAACCCAACCCAGTCTCATATAAAAACTACCCTGGGCTAGTTGGTCCAAAGTGCAAAAAACGTAGAGGGTTACGTAATAATGCCCTAATTGAGACTTTTACATTTTTTCTGACTGGATTCTTTTCGTATTGTTCTTGCCGTCCAAGTGACTTTCAAGATCCCGGCCGTGAGAACAAAAAACATGGCGGACATTTCTCTCATTTTTAGTGAAAAAATCAATATTTTGATTACATTTCTAGCGAGAAATATATATTTTATTTTCATAATATTCACTCAGTGAATGTACATAATCACTCGCTTG
>NW_023339652.1:19383036-19385213 GCF_004916995.1 Morone saxatilis
GTAAATAATGATATAAGGAGTATGGTCTAGACCTTCTCTATTTGAAAAGTGTTCTGAGATAACTTCTGTTATGAATTGGCGCTATACAAATAAAATTGAATTGAATTGAATTGAAAGTGAGATAGAAAGATTGTGTGGTCAAACCAGGTCAAATAAACATGCTGATTGAGGCTAAACTCTGAGTCTTTATCATGCTTTGCAGCTCAGACCAGAGCAGCACTGAGCGAGAGAAATAAGCCTGACCTTTTACTTAGGTACATGTAAATGCAATTGGAAAAGAGCAAGTTGTGTCTTAGTAAATTGTCTCCCTGACTACTGCGAGAAAAATATGCCTCTGCTGACTTCTGCCAAAGCAGAAACCTCAGGCACTCTGCGAGGAAGAAACCACCCCAAACCCTGTTGGATAATGAAGACAGTAGAGTTAGACATTTCCACCGAAGTTGATTCTTTCTAACAGATGAATTGGAAAAGAACATTTCTTGAGGCCTTTCTCTGAACGTCAACACTTAAATTTTTTATCAGAGGATGTGCCAGAGCCTCTCCTATCTCAAAACTTCCTGCGCTTACATCTACAGTCACTTAACGTTTGATCCTCAAAGGCACAAGTCAGTCTTCCTCTTAAAAGCACATTTCAACCGAAGAACAATTTCCTCGAGTGTGTTTTGGGAAAGAGGAACTTTAGTGGTGGAGAAAAGGAAAGAATTGTTATTTCCCAGATGAAGTGAGCAGATCTGGTGAAAATAACAGCACAACAGACTCATAGTGAAAACCCACATTAATAAATCAAATGCTTTTACTTCCCAAAGACACCGCATTGTTGGGAGACAGTGAAGGGTTTATTTATTTAGTCGTTATCTCAACATCATTTAATAGATGAAAAAGGATAAAAATAGATTAGGAATAGATTCTGCTTATTTAAAAGAAAGGTTAAAGAAAGGTGTAGGAAGAGAGGAGTAACCTCTCTTGACCTCTACCAGAGTGTAAAGACAATTAGCCTCACAAACACCCACAAGTGACTAAGGACATTACAGTCTGGTGAGACTCAATAGCTATTAGCTTGGAGCAGATTGGCCTTTAACAAGTTCTCTCACGCCTCATTTTCACCAAGCTGTAAAAATACATGATTGACGATTTAACTGTTCCTGAGACTTCAACATGACCCTGACTAGACACACATCTCGAGACCATCACCCAGTCTTTGTCTGTGATTGTCAAACTGGAAAAAACATGCAAGCTAGTCTGGAAATGTTGATAAATTCCCCCAAAACTGACCCAAGAAAATAGCTTTCTGCATATATTTTTGCTCTTTATCTACAATCCAGTAGGTTATGAGATTTGGGAGTTTGAAGGAGTTGAGTTACCAATTGGTCCTTTTTCAAACTGATGAGATCAATAGATTCTGTGTATGTGTTTAGATTAGTATCCAACAAAAGACACTGAGTTTTCAAAACTTAGGTTGGCTTTTAAAGAATAAAGGACAGTTGCATGTGAACAAGATCATTCGGAAGTAAGAAGATTTAATCATGCATCTCCTCTAGGCTGGACCAAATGGATTACATTTCAACGGAGTTGTGATGCTAAAATATATATGTATATATATATATATATATATATATACAGTAATATCACCAATTCACAAATCCCTAAATAATAGGGCCTCAATTAACCTAATAGTGAGCAATAAATACAGATTTTCAGAGTGGATTGTTATCATTTTGCGTTATCAGTCACCAGTACAGAATCACACAAAAACGTGGAAATTTTAGTTTTATATTAGAATGTCCTCAGTGGCCACAAGTTTTGAGCTGAACATTTGTCAGATGCCTTGTTTCTATTTATCCCTGTGTCTCACCTGGAAAGCGCTGCAGGGTGAGCAAATAATGAGGAACTTATCTACAGAATACCTCTTCATTTAACTACAAAAACCTCAATAAGGTAACAGCTGGCTGGAAGGACTGGTGATAACTGGTAATAACTACAATAACAACCTTTTGCTATTGGCTATATTTTATTTCATTTCCAAAGGAACTTCTAAATATCACAATATAAAATGTGCTGTTTCTGTTTAGATGTCTGTTTGATCGGTACGTGGTTTGTTTATATCATAACAGATGCAACAATGCATATTAATTAACTACTATACACTGGTCAGACATAACCTGGGCACCCTGGTGGTC